>NW_006399825.1:7156017-7189420 GCF_000299155.1 Elephantulus edwardii | reverse complement strand
TTAATTATAATATTGAAATATTCTTTGTATTAAAAATGAAAATGGCACATGGACTATCAAGGCTTTCTTGTTCTTCCTACATCTGATTTACATATGTTTTGTTCTCAAAATAATAATGAATTAATAACTAAAGACTTTTAGGTGCTCCAGATAATCTGGAATAGAAAATTCTCTGAGTCCTGCCAGATCCCTATTTTTCATATGTTTCTTATCACATTTTTTTTTTACCAACTATAAATTAAAATTTTTTAAAAATAAAATTTCAGTTTGGAGTATAACTTCAATTTCTTTTTTGTGTTTTTTTTTAAATTTTTTATTGTATTATTTTTACGTGTACCGTCAAATCAGATCTGACTGGTACAGGAGGAGATTGCCCCCTCCTTCTCCAGCAGAGCATCTGGTGGATTTGAACCGCATACCTCTATAACTTCAATTTCTAACCAAGGGATTAATGTATTGAGAAGTTCAAATGTTAGAATTTCATGCTTCTTAGACCTGGCACTTCCAAAAATAGCCTACGTTTTATTTGCTTCTTAGAGAGAAGTAATAGGTAGGTTTAGATAATCCTTAAGCATTTTATAACTAGTTTTATCTCAGCATCTCTTTGACAACCAAAGCACAGTATAGGTTGCTAATTAAACTATCTGCTGGTTAAAGACATATAACAGTATTAAGAACAAAAGATAGGATTCTTAGTTGCAGAAACAGTTAAGCTATTTTCTTTCTCCTTTATTTTTATAGCTCAACAGAGGCAGAAGGATCCAAAGAAAGAGGCCTGGTCCATGTCTGGCAGGCAGGATCCTGTTCTGTGACACCTGAGAGATTACCAGGCTGGGGAGGAAAGACTGTTCTTCAGGCAGCCCTTGGAATGAAACATGGAGTTCTTCTGACTGAAGGTATGGAAAAGATCGGCTTATTAAGTACCAAGTGGAAGCCCAAGATATACTCAGTGCAAAAAACAAAACAAAAAAACAACCCACCAAAAAATAACCTGCTCTGTGTGCCAAATCAGGACATCAGAGGTTCGAAATGAACTCTGCTAAAACTTACTTGATTTAAAAATGTATTCTTAATCCTATTAGAAATCAGATTTCTTCTTTAAGATGTACCATAACTAGAATAAATGAGACAATTATAGTTTTTAAAACTTTCATATAATAACTACATGAAAAATTAGAACTTTTTTTTTAGGTTAAAATAGTAAAGAAATTTATTAGAAAGTTACATCCCTAAAAAAATGGACCTCCCTGAAAATCTAAGTTTCAAGGTTATTTATATACAACACTTTTACTGTAGTTTTTTTTGCACTGCATGTATCAAAATATTGCCAGTAATACCTAACATTTATTAAATAATTATATGTGCCAGGCATAATTACGTGTTATCCCTTTGAGTCTTCATAACTACCTTATGAGGTAGCAGCTGTTATTATTACTGCTGTTTTCTGATGAGAAAAACCTAAATCTGACGTTAAATATTGTCAGTCAAGATTGAAATCCAGTCAGATTTCAGAGCTGCTTTTTCGTTTTAAGCCCCCTTGCCCATTCATCTCAGTACAATTTTTGTTAGTCACAAATAGCACCTCATGAAAGGATATTGTAAAATCTTTAACAGATAGAAACACATGCTAAGGTTTATTTATAGAATTGCCTTTAATCTTGATGGCATTTTACTGACTCAGTCATGGTACATTTTATTTTGGCTAGAACTGCTGTCGGCTTAACTAATATATAAATTCCTATTCTGTAAGTATTTATTAACTAATAAATAATGCTTTAGTATTTTCCTTCTAGGAAATAAAGTTAAATCTGGCCTTGGTAATTTTATAAGATAAACATGCATTTCCTTCCAATCTTTATTACATTGCATTTATTGTTTATGTATATATAGTATAAGAATTTGGCGAATTCTGGTGTCCTAGTGGCAAGAAGCTGCACTGCAATCCTAGAGGTGTGCAGTTTGAATCCACCAGATGCTCTGCTGGAGAAGGAGGAACAATCTCCTCCTGTACCAGTAAGATCTGATGTGACCGTACACACACAAAAAATAATAAAATTTTAAAAATTTGAAATAACATTTTTTAAAAGTGTAAACAGTCACTACAACAAGGTAAAAGTAAACAATCTAATCTCAAAATGGGCACAAAGAGAATGGACATTCAGATGGCAAACAAACACGAGGAAATATTCAAAATCCCTAGCCCTAAGAGAGATGCAAATCAAAACACCTATGAGATATCATCTCACCCCAGTAAGAATAGCGAAATTCAACAGAAAAGCAAACAAAAAATGGTAGTGAGGTTGTAGAGAAACTGGAACCCTTATTCACTATTGGTGGTCGTGTAAAATGATGCAACCACTCTGGAAGGCAATATGGTGCTTTCTCAGAAAGTTGGAAATAGAGATACCATTTGTGCCAGCAGTTCCACTGCTAGGAATATACCCTAAAGAAACTAGAACCCAAGCAGATACATGCACACTCTTGTTTATTACAGCTTTGTTTACAATAGCAAAGAGTTGAAAACAATGCAAGTGCCTATCAATAAACGAATGGATAGATACTGTGATATGTTCACACAATGGAATACTATGCTGCATTGAAAAACAAGGAACTCATGAAATGTTATACAAAATGGATGATCCTGGAGGACATTATTCTGAGTGAAATATCTCAGTCATAAAAAGACAAATTCAATGGGAGCTCTGGTGGCCTAGTGGCAAGAAGCTGCAACTACAATCCCAGAGGTGCACGGTTCGAATCCACCAGATGCTCTGCCGAGGAAGGAGGGGCAATCTCCTCCTGTACCAGTCAGATCTGATTTGGCAGTACATGTACACAAAAATAATAAAATAAAATAAAATTAAATTAAAAAATTAAAAAAAAAAAAAAGACAAATTCTGCATAGTGCCACTGTTGTAAAACAGGACTGACATCGGGGTTGGGGAAAACTAAGAGGGGATAAATAAGATATACTGAATTGAAATAGATGAGGGAGAGAACTATTAAGGAGGAATATGTGATTAGATATTATTGTTATGACAAGAGTCCAGAATGAAAGCTGCGTAGGAGTGGTGGTGGGGATTGTATAACAATGGAAGATTTTTTTTTTTACTTTTCTTTTTTTCTCATGTCAGATGGATAGTGTGCCTATGTTATAACAAGGTTTAAAGGGCAGCACATGTCATACAGAAGTATAAACTCCCAATCATCATACTTATGAATCGGGAAGGGAGGAAAGTGTGCAACAATGAATGAATAGAAATCCAAAGTCTCTGTAAACTTTCATTAAAATTTTTAAAAGTGGGGACGTAGGGTGGGAACAGAGGGGTGAAGATGGGTGGAGTGGGGTGGGGTCCTTAATCATAGGGTCACACAGTTTGATTGGTGAGGGTATGTTAAGAAAATGGAAAACATCTGGTGTGAAAAACAATGTATTAGAACTTTGTGAATAAACCAGTATAAAATTTAAAGACACACCCATGTTTATTGTGGCATTGTTCACAATAGCAAAGAGATGGAAACAACCCAAGTGCCCATCAGCAAATGAATGGACAGAGAAAGTTTGATATATTCACACAATGGAATACTATGCAGCACTGAAAAACAAGGAACTCATGAAATATACAAAATGGTTGACAGAAGAACAAAAATACTGCATAATGCTACTGTTATAAAATAGGACTGCCTTTGGGGTTGGAGGGGAACTAAGAAAAGAGGGGTTAAATAATGTACACTGCATTGAAACAAATGAGGGAGAGAACTGCTTAAAAGTAATAGATGATTAGGTATTATTCACATACAACAGTCCAGAATAAGAGCTGCTTAGTAAAGTGGACTGGGATGGGGATAGGGAATTGTGTAATAATGAAGAATTTTTTTTTTTTTTAATAGAAAACCAAACTGGTGGTGGGAGGTGGACAGGGAGGAAAATGTGCAACAATGAATGAATGGAAATTTTTTTAAAAAAGGTGTAAACAATCTTAAATAACTGTTCTATGAGATGTTAAGAGTTGAATGTTTTTTAGTATATGCAAGTGGAATTCTGTTGTTATTATTTTATTAGTCTTTAAGTCAAATATTTGAAATCTCTTCAGGAACATGATCTCCTTAAAGTCTAACGTCATACATAAATAACATACATACATGGCAACAGGGAGATCTTGTAAAGTGGTTATATAAATAGCCCGTCATTACTCATGTCTAAGCAGTGTTCTGGTTTTAATTATGAAAATAATGAAAAAATGCCATGCCACACAAGCATGCAGTTTGAAAGGATACAGGATCTCCAGTCCTGTCTTTTCTGATAGAAAAGAAAGTGGTGCTGGTTGGATGCTGGAGATTTCCAGGCTTCTTTGTCTCTTTTCAGTTTTGACCATTAGCTCATTGTTCAGTAAGAGCACGTCATTGATGGAGCTCCGGTGGTGTGATTTGTAGTGAGTTACACTGTTAAACCAAAGGCTGTGCTTCTCTGGCAGTTCAAATCCACCAGGAAGACAGTGGGCAGTCTCCTCGCATTATTATTTGCAACCTCACAAACATCACGGAGGGTCCGTCACTGTGAGTTTGAATTGACTCAACAGCGGAGAGTGTCAGATATCCCTTCTCCACTCCATTTTAATATCTCCAATGGGATGATATAGACTGAAAGTGTTGGTCAGCTGTTGTATTGTTATATCACTTGGGAAAAATTTCAAGTTTGGACAACTTAAGTGATCCTATTTTCTTAGTAACTCTTTATCCAAACTAGAAACTCTGTGATAAAAGCAGGTATCTTCCTTCTCAGCTTATTTGTGTTCTTGTAGAAATACATAGTGGGTTAATGTAAATGTATAAATATAACTACCATATATAGTAATCTAAAGTATTTTTAATAACTAAATTATTGCCTTTTGAAAAAAATAGCAATTATCTCTACATTAATTAAAAATTTTTCATAGATTTCTAGTCATAAAAATTCTGTCTTCTAAAAAAAAATTCTATCTTCTATATGGAGGGAAAAAGAAAAGTAGACTTAGTTCAAGTTCAATTTTTATAACAACCCATGGACATAACTTTGTCCCATTTGCAGCATAGATCATATGTACATACAGCTGAACTCCCACAATGCTGAAATACAGTTAAGTCCTGATCACAATTCTTCCTTTGTCAAACAGATTATCATCGTTCAGTCTAACTGAATTTGCTTCTGTAAACTACTTGCTGGTATATCCAACTCACTGGCATCCTATTCCTTTTAATCTAACACTAGCTTGTCGCCCTGATTGCTTCATTTGTTTATTTCTTTGTTTACCTTATTGTGCTGATTTGCTTTATAAATAAACCTCACATCAGAAAAGCTGAGATCTACATTAAGGTTAATACTTGTGCATTTAAAATTGTTGTATATAGTACAAAATGTGAAGACAACTGACATGGAGTTTTCTGTACTACCTGGAAGCATACAGTTAGTTTCTTATTTTGGGCCAGAGAGTGTGTGTTAACATTTTTCCCTATTTGAATGGTTTCCTGCTTCTCTAACTTGTTCAGCAGTAGTAAATGTTGTTGCTATTAGCACATGTGCTTATTTTGTATTATGCTTATTTCATCTTAACATGATAATTACTTTCTCTTGAAGCATTTAGAATGTCCTATAATAGACTATGATGATTATCTCATGAGATTCTCTTATAATTAGTAGATTAAAAAAAAATTGAGCATCCAGAATATGAAGAAGTAATTCAGCTACAGGGTGACCAGCACAAGAATATATGCCAGTTCCTTGTAGAGATTGGACTTAAGGACCACCAGCTGAAGCTTCATGGGTTTTAAGTGCTTGTGGCTCACTGAAGCTTAAGTGACGACTTCCTTGTAATGAGTAGAAAATTTCCTGTCTGTCCCTTGTCACAAGTTTAAAACTTCACAGCTTGTATAATGGGGTCCACTTGTAACTTGGACTAGTGTAACTATGCCATACAATAAACTGAAAAGAGCCCCCCAAAAAATGTCCCTTTAATAACTAAGGTTTGCCTAATCCAAGCCATTAGTATTTTCTTTTTTTAAATTATTCTTTGTATGTGTACCGTCAAATTGGATCTGACAGGTACAGGAGGAGATTACCCCTCCTTCTCCAGCAGAGCATCTGGTGGATTCAAACCACATACCTCTGGGATTGCAGTGCAGCTTCTTGCCACTAGGCCACCGCTCTGCCATGGCATTTTCATTTATTTCCTGTACATCTAAAAGTTGTGTAGTGAATAAGGATGACAGAAGAAGAAATACCTTTCATTTGTGGTGTTGGAGAAAAGAACTGAATATTCCATGGACTGCTAAAAGAACAATTAAGTCTGTCTTAGCAGAAGTGCAACCAGGATGGTCCTTAGAGACAAGGCTGGTGAAACTTCGCCCTCACATGGCTAAAAGAGGTGAAGGGTCAGAGAAAAAAGGAAGACTCTCAATAACGTGAATTGACACAGTGACGGTAGCAGTGGGCGACAGTAGCAGTGGGCTTGAGGATGAAGCAGGCAGGGTTTGGAGTGTTACTCATAAGATTGTTATAATAGTTGACTTGATGACCCAGGACATAATAGTTTTTTTTTGGTTTGGGTTAGGGTTTTTTCTTTCTTTCTTTCTTTGTTTTTTAATCTATCTTGAGCATTATAGGCTTTTAAAGAATAATTTGTATGGGATAAAAGTGACAGCAACAACTTGAAAGATTAAATAGGAACCTTAGGGGAAAAAGAATGTGTGTTAATGAGGGAAGAATAATTTTGAAAAGGAGGGGGTAAGTGATTGCAAAACTGAATTACTGCAGTCAGTGTCACTGAATTGAATATGCAGAAACTATGAGTAGTGTAGATTTAGCTGTGTGTATAATTATTATTATTAGCCCCTTTGTCTTTCTTATTTATGCTGTGTATGTTCTTAACAACAGCAAAAAAGTATTATGCTAGCCATTAGTAGTGGATTAGTGCTAGCAAGTGAAATGAGACTGACAGAAAAGAGTAATGCTCTTCATTGGAAAGTAACCCATTAACTTGTAGAATTTCTCTGTAGAGTTGAGAGTCATTTGTTGATGAGGAGTAATTTAAATACTGTATACGTGGAATGCATTTCTACAAATGTGCTTTGGAAAATGGGGGGGAAGCTATTATGTTAACTCTAAAGAGAACTATAAATCTCTTGATAAAAATGTCATTAATTCCCTTAACTCTCCCCGTTGTTTTTTTTACCTTCAGATGGTGAGGTCTACAGCTTTGGGACACTCCCCTGGAGACACGAGCCAGCAGAGATTTGTCCAAGTAGCCCCATTCTAGAAAATGCCCTGACTGGGCAGTATGTCGTTACTGTGGCGACGGGGAGTTTCCACAGTGGAGCAGTGACGGAAAGTGGCACCGTGTACATGTGGGGGGAGAATTCTGCTGGCCAGTGTGCAGTCGCCAACCAGCAGTACGTTGCAGAGCCGAACCCCGTCAGCATTTCTGATTCTGAGACCAGCCCTTTGTTGGCAGTCAGGATTTTGCAGCTGGCATGTGGCGAGGAACACACTCTGGCTTTGTCAATAAGCAGAGAGATTTGGGCATGGGGGACTGGCTGTCAGTTGGGTCTCATCACCACTACCTTCCCAGTAACGAAGCCCCAAAAAGTCGAACATCTTGCTGGGCGCGTGGTGCTGCAAGTGGCCTGTGGTGCATTCCACAGCCTAGCACTGGTACAGTGCCTCCCTTCCCAGGATCTGAAGCCAGTCCCAGAGAGATGCAACCAATGCAGCCAGCTCCTAATTACTATGACTGACAAAGAAGATCATGTGATTATATCTGACAGTCATTGCTGCCCACTAGGTGTGACACTGTCGGAATCCCAGGCAGAAAACCATGCCAGCACTGCCATCACGCCCTCCACGCTCGACCCCCTTGGTAATCAGGGAGAAGTGTTTGAGAACACACAAGGAGAAAGTGATCTGCCTGCTGCTTCTGAACCCCATGCTGGAAGTGTTCAGACCACGAGTGGTGATGCCAGTTCCTCCCAACAAGACACCACAGGAACAACTGAGATTTCTTCTGCCAGAAGTATCCCATCTTACCCTGACACCCAGGCAGTGAATGAATACTTGCAGAAACTATCAGATCATTCAGTAAGAGAGGACGCCCAGAACAGTGCGAAGCCAGTGCCATGCCAGGTACCTGCTCAGGGTTATAACATGTTTCTGGAGCTGAACCTTGAGAGCTTTAGACTTTAAAACTTAGGGTGGCAGTTTTGGTGTTGGTGGGCTTTTGGGGTTTTGTTTGTTGTTGTTGTTTTGTTAAAACATTTGTAGTTTGTTTTTGGACAACTGGAGGGAATTGTATAATAATGAAAATTGGGTTTGTTTGTTTTTTGGTGTTTTTTTTTTTTGCTTTTCAAAGAGAAGAACCAACTGGGGGCAGGGGTGGACAGGGAGGAAAATGTGCAACAGTGAATGAATGGAAATCCAAAGTTTCTATAAACTTCTATTAAAATTTCAATTTAAAAAGAATTAAAGTAGCCATGATGTGGCTCTTAGGGAAATTTTTTTTTTTAGTTTGTTTTATCAGATTGGCATAGGTAAAGAAATTACCCTAGATTAGTTAAAAATCACACTTTACATTGAAGTTCTAAGCCCTCTATAATTTTGAAAGATACCGTCCTGGCTTGTTTTGTATGTAGCAAAGTCCCTTTTTTTTTCTTCTTCCTGATACTCTCTCTCTCCCACCCCCTGGCTAAATATTGAACTTTGATGGGTTCTCAAACAGTATAGTCTAATATAGCTGCTTATTCACAAAGATTCACTGGCCTCCATTTGTACCATTCTGTTCTTCCTTTTTATCAGAGAAGTTTATTGTATAGGCAGATCCCTGCATTGTAGGCAGAGTTAAAAATTTAATGAAAGTATATACTGTTTGAATAATTTTAATTTGCAGTTATGGTCCTTTTTGGGCTTTCTCTTTGAAGTGGGGCGATAATGTTCCTTTTATCTTACTTAAATGACTCTTATTTTGAAAACTTGTGGTAAAGTGAAGAAAAAGCTACTTACTAGAAGCATCCTGTAAAGTTTGTCTTGTTTAGAGCAAATGATTCTGCAAGTTACTGACAAGAATAATTTCCTAGTGTAACTAAACCAAACCATGTAATCATTAATGAACTGTTTTTAGGGTATTTTTTACCTCCGAGTTCCCAACTCAACCACATGAACTCCTGACTATTGCGGTCGTTTATCTGAGTGAGAACATGACTTAGAAGGGTTTTTTTTTTTAGTTTTTATTTTCCAAATTACTTACCATGTGGATTTATTTTTTAAGTTAAGAATAAACTGTGTGAAGAAAAGCAATATAAATGTCTTAAATCCAACAACAGTAATTTAACAAGAATGCAAATAGAAATTCTTAAAGATGTATATAGTTATAAAAGTTTAAAAGCTAAAACATTTTAAAAGGCACTTTTATTCATTTTGACATTAATAGTTTACTAAGCCATTATTAGAGTACTATCACTGAAATTATATTTCCTTTTGAATTAATTTTCTTAAACATTTTACATTTTCATTTACAGTGCTAGTTTTGGTAGTATGCATGTTTATTGTATTAATTTTTTAAAAGTAGTGTCTCCATCATACAAATTATTCATTAGAAAGTCATGGCATTTAGGCAAGTTGGTTTTTTCTTTTGTCTAGATATGATTGAAAAAGTATTTCATTTTTTGGAATTAAGCTTGAAATTTCACACAAGTTTGTGAAATAAACCAATACTGGAAATGAAGCACATACTTTCTTATTGAATCTTGCTACTGGTTGACTTATTGTTATGTGCTGTTGTTGGATCACAACTGACTCAAAGCTACCCTCCAATGAGTTTTCAGAAACTATAAATCACAGAGGAAGAGATTGCCCATCTTTCCTCATGGAGCAGCTGGTGAATTTGAACTGCCTACCTTTGCATTGGCAGCACATCTCCTCACCCACCAGGCACCAGAGTTCACTGTTGGTTGACTGGTACTCTTAAAATGATGTCTTTCATCAAAATAGTTGGTCTTGTATTAAATATAATTAAGTAGAAGGATTAATTAGAAGAATAATGTTTATGTTTTATTAGTATATAGCAGAGTTTTTATGACTTTTCTGTAGCAATGGTTCGAACCCTTAAATTAAACCCACTGCTGTTGACTTGATTCTGGTTCATCGCAGCCCTGTGAGACAGAGTAGAACTGCCTCATAGTGTTTTCACGGCTGTAAATCTTCAAAGACACAGACTGCAGCATCTTTCTCCTGTGGAAGAGCTAGGAGGTTTGAGCTCTCATCTTTTGGTTAGCAACCAAGCTCTTTAGTCCCAGTAAGATGCCTCCTTAAAAAAATAAAATGAACAAAACTACGGCTGTTCAGTCCATTCAGATGTGTTGTAACCCTCTGTTGGATTTCTTTTTTTTTCCCCACAGAGAGGCTGGAGGGTTCACTTGCAAATCTTTTGGTTGGCAACCCAATATATAATACCATGATACCACCAAGATGCCACCGTTGAAATACTACCCTAGAGTATTGGTTCTGACTATTGGCACCCCTCCACATTCCTGAGTCTGTAAATCTTCACAAGAAGAGACTGCCCATCCTTCTCTCATGGAGTGGCTGGTGAATTGAAACCACTGAACTTTTTATTAGTAATCCCAGCACCTAATGCACTTGGTCATCAGGGCTCTTTTAACAGTCACCCCTAAATACTGGCACAAACTTTTGTAAACAAAGGATGGAAATAGTAATACTTCTCCTGAAGAGGAGTTGGAGAACTCTTAAGAGAATAATACCATGGAAATATTTCTTTTCATGTTTATATTTTATATGGTACATGTGTTTATTTTTCTGTTTTAAGTACACATTTCCTTATTTGCACAGGAATAATTCTTAAACATTACACATTTAATCCAAGGAGCTCTGGTAGTTTAGTGGGAAGGTGTTGCACTGCCAACTCAAAGTTAGATAGTTTGAATCTACCAGCTGCTCTGTGGGAGAAATATGGTCAGTCTCTTCCCATGTGATTTACTGCCTCTGAAAGCCCACTGCATGGTGAGTTATCAGTTACTTCCAAATCCTCAGTACATAGCAACAGTACTTGCCATGCACTAGGCTAACGACCAACAATTATTTCCTCTTAACAAAAAGCCATTGTTAGTTATTTTTCTGTGTTTTTAATTACAGAATACACCGAGAATGTATACCTTTGGGGAATTAGGGTTAGCTGGAAAAGACATTTTTTGTATGTCATCTCTGAGGATGTGCCCAGTGCTTTTTCTGTGTTTAGTAGTTCAGTTTAACAGCTTTCCTTCTTAGTAAGCAATGATATTTGGTAGCTTGAACTAAATGTCAAGGGATTTTTCACCCAAATATTTCAGATCTTGATTTGACTTTCTAGTACATCTGTGACCCACATTAAGATTAAACTATTTGGTGAGAAATGCTTAATTATTAACTCGCCTCATTTACTTCCATGGTAGTGAGAGCAAAGGTAACTCCTCAGTTTTACCTAACCTGATGGTTGTGAAACTACTCGGTGATGAGACAGCACAGGACTTGACCTTAAAACCATAATTATAATAGACAGGTCAGAGGTTAACCTGCTTTTCTGCCTTTGTGTACCATGTCAAAATTTCCACTTACCAAACATCTTAGAATAAAGACTTTTTTTCCCCTCTGACAATCTGAATTTTTCTGAAATTCCTTAATATCTATATTTGCTAATGTTCTTAAAAGCAATAAATATAAAACTCAGCTCTTTTAGCCTCTTTCCCAGAGCTGTCACTGCTCACCTTTCTGAAAAGCAGTGTTTTCTACCCTTTTGCTCTCCTTTCCCTTCCACTGTGATTAATTTTATGAAAACAACTGGGACTTATTTTTAGACTCCATGGAAACACAACACCCAAGGGGAAGTACTTGGTGAGGAATTGTATTTTAAGTACTCATTCATAATGTGTCAAATCTGTGATAAAAGTGAGGCTTACAGGATAAGCCTTCTATTATGGTTTTTCATTTTCTAAATATGCAAATAGTGACAGAGGTTAAACATTCTCTTTACTGATTGTTGTCTAAGAGATTGTGTCTTTATATATACTTCTTATGTGTGTATATTTTAGCCTCTTGTAGAAGAAGCAATTCCTAATCTTCACAGCCCGCCAACAACAAGTACCTCAGCTCTGAACAGCTTAGTGGTCTCTTGTGCATCTGCTGTTGGTGTGAGAGTGGCTGCTACTTATGAAGCTGGGGCCATGTCTCTTAAGAAAGTTATGAACTTTTATAGCACAGCCCCTTGTGAAACTGGATCTCAGGCAAGCAGTGGTACTACATGCCCAGAAGGTCTGAAAGAAAGCAGAGAAGAACAGGTTAAGCAGGAATCAATGCAAGGAAAGAAAAGTTCAAGTCTTGTGGATATCAGGGAAGAAGAATCGGAGGGAGGCAGCCGAAGACTCTCTCTCCCTGGATTGTTGTCGCAAGGTAAGTTCTGCCTAATTTGAACATCTATATTTCATCAAATGATATGTTATATGTCATATATACATTATATATATAAATACACACACATTATATATATAAATACACACATACACATACATGCATAAAGGGCTTTGGTGGCCTTACGGTAAGAAGCTACACTAAAATCCCGAAGGCACAAATTCAGATCCACCAGCTGCTCTGTGGGAGAAAGATAGGTAGTCTCCTCCCATGCAATTACCTGCCTCTGAAAACCCACTGGAGGGTCAGTTATGGGTTGGTTCTGACTCAGTGGTACACCACAACATGCATATATATATGTAATTACACACACACACCAACACACACACACACACCAACATTACATATCTACATAAATGTAATGTTTACGAAATCCCATGCATCCTGTTGAGTGTGAAGACTTCTGCACCTAAGTTTTAAAAAGTTTTATTGGTTTGCATATAATCTTGCATATGTATCAGATTTTGTACATACATGTACTTTGTGTTTTATACAGTCATATACATTGTGTTTAATTCATGTACCTTGTATTTTATACAATCACGTACATAGATTATATTTTATATAATTAATTACCATTGCTCTTTGTCACCCTCTTTTCAAGTCCCCATTGAACATTTTCCAATCCTTTACCCCCTCCACCCACCGAGTTGTGCTATCCTAATGTTTTTTCTGCCTCTCCTTCTCCCCTTTCCATCCCCTTTTTGAACATTTATGCATATCTTACCCTTCTGTTATCATAATAGTGACATTATGCAATATTTGCCCTTATATGACTGAGATATTTCATTCAGCTCTCTAGTCTTTCCCAGGTTACATAGTATTTTACAAAATCATTATTCTTTAGTGCTGCAGCGTATACCATTATCTGAATATACCACAATTTCTCCGTCCATTCATTTGTTGGTGGATATTTAGGCTGTATCCATTTCTTTGCTATTATGAATAAGGCTGCTATTATCATAGGCATACGTATCCCCATTTGTGTCTCAGTTCTGATTTTCTTGGGATATATTCCTAGTAGTGGAATAGCTGAGTCGTAGAATTTCTGTGTTCAGCTTTTTGAGGAAACATCAGCCTTCTTTCAACAGCATTTTACAATCCCACCGGCAGTGCCTAAGAGTTTCAATCTCTCTGCATACTGTCCACCATTTACTGATTGTTGTGATGTTAAACTTTGCTACTGGTGCTGGAGTGAGATGGTATCTCATTGATTTGATTTGCATCTTGCCAGTTGCTAGTAACTTTGCACATTTCCTCATGTGTTTCTTGGCCATCTTTCTTTCTGAAGAGTATATCTTTTGCCCGTTTTGTGATTAGGTTATTAGTCTTTTCAAGTGGAAGCTATGTATTATCCTGTAATCTTTAGTTATGAGGCTCTTGTCCGAAATGTCATTGCCAAATGCTTTTTCCAAATCTATGGGCTTGCTTTTCACCATCCTGGAAAAGGTTTTTGATGCACACAGGGATTTGGTTTTAAGAAGGCCCCATTTGTTGATCTTTTCTAGGTTGAGCTTTTTTTTTTTCTTTTCTGTGTTTTGCCAGCCTATTTAATGCCACAGGCCAGGGCTTCTAATCTTGTTCCTGTTTTTTATCTTATCATCTTTATGATTTTGGGTTTTACCCCCAGGTCTCTGGTCTACTTTGAGTTGGATTTTGTGTATGGTGTGAGATGTGGATCCTGTTTCCATTTGCAGCAGATAGATATCCAGTTTTCCCAGCACCATTTGTTAAAGGGGCTGTCATTTACCCATTTAATGGGTTTTATTGCTTTGTCAAATATCAGTAGGTTATTTGGTTGATTTCTGTATTTTCAGTTCTGTTTCATTGGTCTGTGTGTTGTCGTACCAGTACCATGCTGTTTTGATTACTCCAGCTGTGTAATACAGGTTTTGAGATCAGGAAGTGCATATTCTGTATCTCCTTCCTTTCTAAATGAAACTTGAAGTTGCCTTTATATCTCCTTAAAGAATGAATTTGATTTCTCTATTGAGATTGCATTAAACGTATAGATTCCTTTTGGTAGGATTGTTGTTTTTACAATGTTTAATCTCCTTATCCACAAACACGGAATTTTCCCATTTAGTTAAGTCTCTTGTTTCTTGTGTTCTTTATAAAAGCCTTTTTCTGTCTCTAGTTACATTTATTCCTAAGTATTTAATCTTGTGGTTGACTATTATAAATGGTATTGCTTCTCTGAGCTTTCTTTGTTGTTGTAGAGAAATCTGACTTTTGTATATTGATCTTATATCCTGTCACTCTGCTATATTGGTCTGTTAGATTTAACGGGGTTTCTTTGTGTTTTTTTGTGTACAGTATCATGTCATCTGCATATAATGACAGTTTTATCATTTCTTTGCCAATTTGAATGCCTTTTAACTGCCTTCTCTTGCTGTATTGACCTTGCTAGAACTTCCAATACAGTATTGACTCGGAATAGTGATAGTGAGCAACCTTGCCTGGTCCCTGTTTGCAAGGGGAATGTCTTTTAGTCTCTCTCCATTGAGAATGATGTTGGCTCTTGGTTTTGCATGTATACTTTTCACTATGTTGAGGAGATTCCCTTCTGTTTCTATTTTGTTGAGTTTTTAAATCAGGAAGAGGTTTTGGATTTTGTTGAATGCATTTTCTGCATCATTTGATAGGATCATGTGATTCTTGCTCTTTACTTTGTTAATGTGAATTACATTAATTATTTTTCTTATTTTAAACCATCCTTGCATTCCTATTATGAATTCCACATGATCATGATGAATTATTTTTTTAATATACTGTTGGATTCTCTTGGCCAAGATTTTAAGGACTTTTGAATCTATGTTCATGAGAGATGTTGGTGTATAGTTTTCTTTGTTTGTGATATCTATGCCCTGGTTTTGATATTAGAATTATGCTTGCTTTCTAGAATGACTCTAGAAGTGTTCTTTCTTTTGCTATTTTTTGAAATAATTTAAATAGAATTTGTTATAGTTTGTCTCTGAATGTTTGGTAGAATTCACCTGTGAAGCCATCAGGCCAGGATTTTTTTTTTTAAGGGACAGTCTTTTTATTGCCAGCTCCATTTCTTCTTTTGTAATGGGTCTGTTCAGGGTTCCACTTCTATCTGTGTCAGTTTGGGTAGGATGTGGGTTTCTAGGAATTTGTCCATTTCATCTAGGTTTTCATATTTACTGGAGTATAGCTTTTTCTGATACTCTGATATCAATTTCATTTTTACTTGGTTCTGTTATGATATCATATCTTTCATTTCTTGCTGGAGTTGAGTCCTTTCTTTCATTAGTTTTGCCAGTCATCTATTTATTGACTCCTTCAAAGAACCAGTTCCTGGTTTTGTTGATGGTTTCATTTCTTTTTCTTTTTTCTGTATCATTGATTTGAGCCCTTATCCTTATAATTTCCTTTCTTCTACATGCTGTGGGATTGACCTGCTAGTCTTTTTCTTTGCTCTAGGTGTTGAGTTACATAATTTATTTTGTACCTTTCTTCTTTTTTATGTATTTGCTTATTACTGTTGAACTGACTCTTGAGGACTGCCTTAGCTGTCTCCCAGAGGTTTAATAAAATGTATTTTTATTTTCATTCATTATAAGAAACTTTTTTATTTTAGTTTTTATTTCTAAAACTATTTCTATAATAACTCAGTTGTTCTGAAGCAAGGTGTTACTTAGCTTCCACATGGATGTTATCCTTTTTCTTTTTTTGTTGTTAATATCTGTCTTTATGGCACTGTGATATGAGAACATACTTTGCATTATTTCAGTGTTTCTGAATTTGTTCAAATTTGCTTTGTGTCCTAATATGTGGTCAGTATTAGCGAGTTTACCATGTGCACTTGAAAAGAAAGTAAAATAAGTTTTTCTTGAGTAATGAATACGTCTATAAGGTCAAGTTGGCTGATTGTATAATTTAGTCCTTCATTGTCTCTATTGAGTTTCTTTTGAATTGACCTGTGCTTTCGTGAGAGTGGTGTGTTAAAGTCTCCTGCTATGATT
The DNA here is from genome assembly GCF_000299155.1 of Elephantulus edwardii. NCBI lineage: Eukaryota > Metazoa > Chordata > Mammalia > Macroscelidea > Macroscelididae > Elephantulus > Elephantulus edwardii. The sequence continues at coordinate 7,172,947 of NW_006399825.1, read as the reverse complement.
GCGATGTTGTCTGTTTCTTTCTTCGAGTCTATTAACCTTTGTATTTTACAAGTCTATCATTAGATGTAAATCATTCTAATGCGAAACTTATACTTGGACCAGGAGGCAGTCGTCAGAACAGAGCAAGGGAACACTGCATGGTTCAAAATTGGAAAGGGCTTACGCCAGGGATGCACCCTATCTCCATACCTTTTCAACCTATATGCAGAACAGATTATCCAGGAGGCTGGGCTCTATGAGGAAAAATGTGGGGTTAAGATTGGTGGACGATTTATCAACAAGCTGCGTTACGCGGATGACACAACTCTGCTTGCTGAAACTGAAGAGGACCTGAAGCGCCTGCTGCAGAGTGTCAAGGCCTGCAGCCTACAATATGGATTGAGGCTCAATGTCAAGAAGATAAAGATTCTCACCACTGGACCAATTGGCAGCATCAGGATGGATGGTGAAGAGATTGAGATTGTACACAGCTTTAGTTTGCTTGGCTCCATAGTCAACAGTCTTGGCACCAGCAGCCAGGAAATCAAAAGGCGCATTGCCATGGGAAAGTCTGCTGTTAGGGACCTCTCCAAAGTACTGAAGAGCAATGGTGTCTCTCTGGAGACTAAGGTGCGTCTGATACAGGATTTGGTCTTCCCAATCACTTGTTATGCATCAGAGAGTTGGACAGTGACCAAGGAGGATAGGAGAATTGATGCCTTTGAGCTGTGGTGCTGGAGAAGAGTATTAAGAATACCATGGACTGCTAGGAAAACAAACAGATTCATCCTGGAAAGGGTGGCTCCTTGGAGGCAAGGATTCTGAGGCTCCATCTAACATACTTTGGACATGTTGTGAGGAGAGACCGGTCCTTGGAGAGGGACATCATGCTTGGGAGGGTGGAGGGACAGCGCAGGAGAGGAAGGCCCTCTATGAGGTGGATTGATTCAGTGACTGGGATAATTGCGATGGGAGTGTCAGAGACGGTGCAATTGGCACAGGACAGAGCGGAGTTTAGGGCTGTTGTACATAGGGTCACTATGAGTCGTAGGCGACTCGACGGCACATAACACACACACATAACATCATTAGATGCATATATGTTAACTAAGGATATGTCTTCTGGATCTATTGTTCTTTAACCTGATTTAATAATGTTCTTCTTTCTCATGGTAATTTTCACCCTGAAGTCTTACTTTATTAGAAATTTGTATTGTCACTCCAGTCTTCTTATGGATGCTATTTGATTGGTATAATTTTTTCCATCCTTTGATATTTAGTCTCTTTCTTTTCATTTCTTAAATGTGTCTTTTGTAGGCAACATATTAATGGGGGTTTTTTATGCATTATGCTATTCTTTTTCTCTTAATCAGTGCTTTTAAACCATTTATGTTGAGTGTGGTTATTGATAAACTAGTTTATATCATTGTCATTTTGCTGTGTTCCTTCTTCTATTGCTAGTTACTTTGGTACATCCACTTTCCTCTGATGCCTCTGTGTAAAGGACTTCCTTTAGTATCTCATGTATTGGTCTTGTTTTTCACAAATTCCTTAATTTCCTACTTATGTGCAAAAGACCTAATTTCTCCTTTGTGTTTGTTGGACAGTTTTCCTTGTACAGGATCAATGACTGGTAATATTTTCTTTTAACCTTCTGTGTGTACTATCCCCATGGCTTCTTTCTTACATGGCTTTTGTTGAGAAGTCAGCGCTTGATCTAATTGGTTTTCCTTTGTTAATCTTTGCTTTTCTTGTGCTATTTTTCGTATTATATCCTTGTCTTTTGATATTTGGAGATTTTGACAATGATATGTCTTGATGTTTTTCTTTTGGGACCTAGTGTGTTTGACATTTGTGGAGCTTCCAGAATGTGTATTTGCTCTTTTTTCTTCATACCTGGAAAGTTTTCTTCTAGTATCTCTTCCACCATTTTCTCTGTACTCCCCCCCCCCTTTTTTTTTATCCTCCTGTTCTGGAACTCCAATCATGCATATGTTTTGTTTGATGTCATCACACCTGAGTCTAATGTTTCTTTTTTTTGTTTCTTTTGCCTTTTCACTGTTTTCTTCTTCTTATAACTTGTTGATTCTCTGTTCCATGTCTTCTGTTCTGCTTTTTTGTGCCTCTATATTTATTTCTGTAATTTTCTGTTGTTTCTAGTGTTATATTGATTGTATTCTGTTTGTCTTATAATGATTTTCCCCCTTTTTTTATTGCTCTTTATTTATGGTTTCAACTCTTTCTTCCAACATTTGAAACTTACCTATTACCAGTTCTTCTGCCTTCCTGGCTTTGAAGTATTCATTGGGCCCTCAATCTAGTTTGCTTTTTTAGGAGAAGGCTTGTTTTGGTTTTTTTTTTCCTAATGTTTGACCTTGCTTGCTGCCGCTTTGACATTATGTAAAGTGCAAAGGGATTGATGTTTCCCCCCTGAGCTGACAAACCTCTGAAGGGAACTGTGAACTTCCCAGAAGTCTTACCCAGGACCCTTCCCTCCCCAAGACTGAGTGGTTGTTAGCAGTGTTCCTGTATCTGTCTTCTCCTGAGGCAGGCTGGGAGGGGCTCCTTCTACCTTAGCCATCACAGTCTTTGTGGAGAGCTGGGGATTTCCCAGTAATGCAGACCCCAGAGATGCCAACCAGGACCCTCCCCTCCCTGAGCCTGGGTACCTGTGTTTTCTCTTGAGGCTGAATTGGAGGAGTTTGCACCAAAGATTTTTGGTAGGATTGTCATTTTCACTATATTGAGTCTTCCTGTCCATCAATAGAGAACATTTTTCCATTTATTTACGTCTTTTATTGGGTCTCACAGAAATGTTCTGTAGTTTTCTTTGTACAGATCTTTTGGGTCTAGTTAGGTTCATTTCCAAATATCTCCATTTATGGTTGGCCATTGTAAATGGTATTTTATTGCTTTATTAATTTCCTTCTCTGAGTTTTCTTTGTTACTGTAGAGGAATTCCACTGTTATTTGGATATTGATATCATATCCTGCCACCCTACTAAATTGGTCCATAACTCTTACAGGTTTTTTTGTTGAGTCATTGGGGTTTTCTGTGTACACTATCATATCATCTGCACATAGCAACAGTTTCACCATTTCTTTGCCTCGTTGGATGCCTTTTATTTTTTTTCTCTTGTTGTAATGCCCTAGCAAGTACTTACAGTACAATATTGAATAGAAGTGGTGACAGTGGGCATCTTTGTCTGGTCCCTGTTCACAAGGAAAATGCTCTTAGTCTTTCTCCATTGGGAATGATAAAGGCTCTTGGTTTTGCATATATATTTTCACTATGCACCAAAGATTTTTAATTCTGAAATCTCCTTCAGAATTTTCAGTATATTTGAGATCTCTCAGAACAACAATAGGGGAATATTGACTCTTTTATATATTAATCCCCTCCCACCATTGTTGTAGGGTACCAGTGAATTGAAGCCAATACATTAGCTTGTGCATTTATTTGACCATGTGCATTTGGGTTGACAGTGCAACTCTTTACTACTCTGTCACCAGAGCTCCCTGTCCTGTCATTGTTGTTATTAGGTGCTTTAAGTCAAGTGCACCTAACAACTCTTAGCAATGCTATGAACAACAGATATGAATCCCATCCTATCCTGTGCCATCCTCACTGTTTCTGATACACTTGAGTCCATTGCTGCAGTCACTGTGTCATTCCATCTTGAGCAGGGTCTTCCGTTCTTTCACTGACCCTTCACCCTTAAAAGCATGATATCCTTTTCCAAGAAATAGCCTCTCCTAGCAACATGTCCAGAATATGAAAGACAAAGCTTTGCCATCCATGCCTTCAAGGAGCACTCTGGTTGCATCTTTTCCAAGACATACCTGTTTGTTCTTTTGACAATCTGTGGAGGAGTCAGTACTCTTCTCCAGTACCACAAGTCCAAGACGTCAGTTCCTCCGTCAACTTTATTCATTGTCCAGCTTTCATATGCACAGCATGTAATTTGGCCTGAATCAGGTGCACCTTAGTCTTCAATCTGACATCATTGCTTTTCAGTATTTTGGAGAGTTGCTTGACGGCATGTTTGGCCAGGACAATACATATCCTTATCTCATGGCTGTTGGTGCCACGGGTGTTGATTGCGGATCCAGGCAAGAACAAATCATTAACAACTTCAGTCCTTTCTCCATCTATCATGATGTTGCCCACTGGCCCAGTAGTATCATCTTTATCACTAAAGATAACTGTATTAAAGGCTACAACATAGGGGAAATGCCCCTTGGATCCTTTTACAATTGTGATTAGACAAAGTTTTGCATTCTGCCCTTAATCCTCTTAAAAATTACTTAGTTTACTAAATCTTGGGGATCATTAGATAGCTTTTCTATTCTATTGTTACACACAGGTTTTAGGGAGACAATATATTTACCAAAATTAAATTTTTTTATCGACCTAAAAATCACCAGCAGCTCCACAGGAGAAAGATGACAGTCTCCTCCCATGTGATTTACAGCCTCTGAAAACCTGCTGGAGGGGCAGCTGTGAGTCATTTCTGACTCAAAGACAGCATGAGAGAGTATGAGAGAGAACCTAAGAATATCTCCAGAAAAAATTTCATATGTACTTTTTAATTTTTCTTCTCTCTGTTTTAAAATGATCTGGAATTCTTCCTTAAGGAACATTAAGTAGATCCATTTTATTTTAGTCTCCGTAGCATACAGATGGATGGTATACCCACCAGAAAATAAGTGAGTTACTTTCTTGTGATCCACAAGTTAATGTCTGGTTGACAAAGTCTACACTTAGTGATTTTTTTGATGATTTTCTAAAAAATATATATCCCTACCAAATTGATATGTAAGAGTTACACACTTTTTAATGCTTGTTAAAGATTGAACTCTGATATATTCAGGGATGGATGGATGGATGGACGGACGGACGGATGGAATATTAGTATTGTAGTACTTCCTTTGCAATAATTTTACCTTAGTATTTTGAACTTAGACACTAACCTGGAAAAGCTTGTTTCTGTTCTTCGTGCCATTGAGTCATCTGTGATTCATAGCAAACCTTTGTACAATAGCTCTGAAGCCTGCCCTGTCCTGAGCTAGCTCACTGACTCTTAATTCACCTAACCCTGTGTCGTTCCATCTCATCCGGGATCTTCCTCTACTGCACCATCCCTCCACCCTTCCAAGCATGATGTCCTTTTCGAAGGATGGAACTTCAAACTCCTTGCCTCCAAGGAAAAACTTGGTTTCACTCTCTCCAGGACAAACCTATTTATTCTCTTGGTAGTCCGTGATATGTTCAGTACTCTTCTCCAGCACCATAGATCAAAAGCATCAATTCTTCTTTTGTCATCCTTAGTCATTGTCCAACTCTCTGATGCATCGCAAGTAATTGCAAAGACTATGGCCTGGATCTCAGCGGCTTATGAGTGATACCGTCTTTTCTCACCTTCCATTCTCTTCGTCCCACTCTACTTGTTTGCAGCATCCCCTGATTGTTAAGGAAGGCCACATGAGTGAAAACGAGGACAGTGGTTCCGATCCCCACACACAGTAGACAGGCCGATGCTTTCCTCCCTTAGTTTAATCTAGTCCTTAGATTGACATTATTACTCTTTAGCACTCTGGAGAGGTCCCCTGATAGCAGACTTCCCCAGTGCAATTTGCCTTTTGATTTCCTGACTGCTGAGTGTTGATTGTGGAGCCGAGCAAGCTGAAATTGTTAACATCCTTAGTCTCTTCTCAGTCCATCATGATGCTGCCAGTGGCCCAGTGGTGAGAATCTTTGTCTTCTTGATATTGAGCTTCCATCCACATTGAAGACTGCAATTCTTGACCTTCTGGAGTAAAAGCTTCAGATCTTCAGTTTCAGCAAACAAGGTTGTGTCGTCTGCCTTCCTGCAGTCATGATGCTACACTCATCCTCATAAAGTCCAGCCTCCTGAATGATCTGTTCTGCATACAGATTGAAAAAGTATGGAAATAGGATGTATCCATCACACACTCCTTTCTTGATTTTTTTAAATTATTAATTTCAATGAAAATTTACAAACTTTGGGTTTCCATTCATTCATTGTTGCACTTCCTTTCTCGATTTTGAACAACAGTGTTTCCTTGCTCTATTCTGAGGACTACCTTCTGGTCCAAATATAGGTTTCACATGAACACAATCAAGTATTCTGGGATTTCCATTCTTCTCAAAGTTAGTCACAATTTGTTGTGATCTATATACAGTCAAATGCCTTTACATAGTCAATGAAGTACAGACATTCCTCTGTTACTCTTTGCTTTCAGCCAAGATCCATCTGACTAGTACCATGGCTTCTTAACTTTTAATTTTCCATTGAAATGGAAGAAACATCATTCTTAGTAATTGTATATTCTTTATACTACAAGCCCATAACATGTTAGTAGATGTTATCTAAGAAAACCTTCTTTGGCCAGATACTTGGAAGCAGGGCTGTTGTTAGGTGTCATCAAATCGAGTATAGCTCATAATGACCTTATGAACAATGGATCTATCTGAACACTGTCCTATCCTGTGCCATCTTCACACTTCCTGACTAGAGCCCATTGCGGCAGTCACTGTGTTAATCCTTCTGCTTGAGGGCCTTCCTCTCCTTTGCCAACCCTCTACCCTCCCAGCATTATATCCTTCTCCCCCTCCTAGTAACATGCCCAAAGTATGTGAGATGAAGCCTCATCATTCTTGCCTCCAAAGAGCACTCTCTCTGGCTGTTTCGGCGAGCTCTAGTGGCCTAGTGGCAAGAAGCTACACTGCAGTCTCAGAGGTGCACGGTTTGAATCCACCAGATGCTCTGCTGGAGAAGGAGGAACAATCTCCTCCTGTATCAGTCAGATCTGATTTGACGGTATACACAACAAAAAATAATGAAATAAAATAAAATATAAAAAAAAATAGATTGTTTGTTCTCTTGGCTGTCCATGGGATTTCAGTGCTCTTCTCTTAACACCACAGCTCAAAGGCATCAATTCTCCTCTGTCATCCTTACAAAACAGGGCTAGGCGAAATAAAAATTTTTTAAACAAGGCTTTTTATTGCAGGACTTTCCAGCACCTTCAGCATACTCACATGTTTGTGGATGTCTACAGTGAATGTGATAGGAGGATAGAATGTTCTTTTTGCAGAGAAACTATTTCAAATACATACTAAAACACCATGTTAGTGTATTGCTTTAAAAAGCAGCAGCTTATGAGTGATGCCATCTTTTCTCACCTCCCATTCTCTTCGTCCCTCTCTACTTGTTTGCAGTATCCCCCAGACTGTTAAGAAAGGCCGCACGGGTGAAAACAAGGACAGTGGTTCTGACCCCTACGTACAGTGGAGAGGCCGATGCTCTCCTCCCTTCTCTCAGAACAGAGGTGTGGACGTGGGGGAAAGGGAAGGAGGGACAGCTGGGACACGGTGATGTTCTGCCTAGGTAAGTGCTGCCTTTGTTTACTGATAGAAATTTGTGGATGGAGCCTCTCTCCTGTCATGGAATTCTAACAGGAAAAGATTGTGTACAAGTCTCTTAATCTCAGTTTTTTCATGAAGAAAATGTAGCACCTTGAAGCTCTAGGTTGTTCTATGTCATTCTTTCTAATAAAAAGTTGTCACATCTTTGGAGAGCATTATGCTAAGTGAACTAACTCAGTCCCATAAGGACAAATATTGTATAAGACCATTATTGTAGAACAAATATGAGGATCCAAGGCGGGGTGGGAGGGTGGAAGCACAAGGCTGAGGATGAACAGGGGGCCAGGCTATAATCATAAGGTCACACAGTTTGATGGGTAGAGGGAAATGGGGGTGAAGGAAATGGAAAGATCCAGTGTGAAAAAAATGCATATGAGCTTTGTAAATTAGTATAAAATTTAAAAAAAATGAGTTGTCACCTCAGTCTTAAACTTGTTAAAAAGTTTCGTGGGATAATTTTCCATTCCTTTTTTCCCCCATTTTTATACTGGTTTATTTACAAAGTTTAAATATATCATTTTTCATACTGATCTTTGACATTTCCTTCACCCCCCCCATCAAATTGTGTAACTGTGATTAACAGCCCCCCATCCTAATCCTACTGCTCCCAACCTCCCCCCTCTTGGATCCTCATATGTGTTCTACAATACTGGCCTTATACAGGATTTGTCCTTATGGGACTGAGTTAGTTCACTTAGCATAATGCTCTCCACTCCCTCCCAGGTTAGGTAGTAATTTACAAAATCTTTGTTCCTGTGTGCCTTAAACTCAGTACCGTCGTTTTAGTTTTGACTCCCACCTTGTTTCTAAGACTGTAAATCTTAATGCGAGGAGACTGTTTCTCTTTCTTTCCTACAGTTAGAATCCATAGTGCATTCCAACTGAGCGAGAGACCTGAAGTGTTTTGATTAGTACGGCAACACTCTGTGAACTGCAGCCCTTCAGCTCCCAAAGGGCTGGATGGTGATACAGTGACACAGTGCAATCAGTGTAAAAAAGTAGTGTTTGAGCACGTGTGGATGAATGCAGGCAAATTGTTATATAGGGAGGTGCATAGAACAGATTACATAGAATAGAATAGAATAGAATAGAATAGAATAGAATAGAATAGAATAGAATAGAATAGAATAGAATAGAATAGAATAGAATAGAATAGAATAGAAACAAGTATTCTTACGCCTACTGCTGTCAGGCCCCTCCATAGTTTTCAAGGCTGTAAATCTTCCTGAGAGGAGACTACCTATCTTTTTCCTGAGGATCATCTAGCAGCTGATGGATTTGAACTACTGACCGTTTGGTTGGGGTAACCATAAGAGGTAGTCAAGTAAAAAACACAATCAAACCCACTGCTGTCGCGTCGATTCTGACTCAGAGCAAACTTGTAGCACAGAGTGGAACTCATCATAGACCCTTCAGGTCTGTAAATTTATGGACATATAAACTACTCAACTGTCTTCTAAGAAGCAGTTAATGGGTTCAAACTACTGACCTTTTGGTTAGTGGCGAAAAACTTGAACCACAGTGCTCTTAGTAGAGTGAAGGCAGCTATAATTAAATGGAAAAAAGTCTTCTCAACTCTCCTCTGTGCATCCCTCTGTGTAACTCTCCTTTTGTGGTATCCCACATTTGCTCTCTGCCATAAGGAATCAGGCATAGTAGTATGAGTTTTACATATATTTTGTTGTTGTCATTGAGAAACTAGACAACAGAGTGCACAGCAGCTCATCAGCTTCTCTGCTGATAATTCTGTGACAATGATTGCATTCTTTGAGCCGTGTGGTCATTCGCACTCTCCTTTTTGAGTTGCCCCATCCTTGTTGCATTCACTTCCCCTTGAAGTTCCAGTCTAACGTTGGAGGTGACTGTTGCCACTTTGAACTCATTTAGATCTTAAAAGAGCCTAGTGCTCAAGGCACACGTCCTTTATTAGTTAAGCTTAACTATTGTTTAAGAAGACTTCAAGTGACTGTTTTTGCTTTAGGGTTTAAAGATTCTCTCAGGGCAGTGCCTTTTGTGATTTTTAACAGATTCTCATTATGTGGTTAATTATTTTAAAATATTTATTTGGTAGTTAGGAGTAGACAGCATATATCAAATGTTTTCACTTGAAATGTTTAGTTTTACATGAAAAAAAAAATTCTGCCATTTGAGAAAGGCTATAGTTCTTGATGAGAATAGGTTCTTCCTGTGGGTGCACATACAAGTGTGTTTTTCTTTAAGGCTTCAACCACTGTGTGTGAAGTTTCTGGATGGTAAAGAAGTAATCTACCTGGAGGCAGGTAGCTGCCATTCTCTTGCCCTTACTGCAAAATCCCAGGTAAGAGGCAAACTGTTAAGTTCTGATTTTGTTTCATAAAAACAACATGGCAAGATTTTAAAAAGAGTGTTGATTAATTTTTATTCTTAGATGAAGAAAATCCATAATTAAGATGTATGAAAGAAATAAAACACATTTTCCTTTTAAAAAAATCTTGGCCTGAAGATGACCTCCAGAACCATTTAAATTGTCCTCTGGAGACAGATGGTAAAGCTTCATCTCTCGTACTTGGAGCATGTTGCTGTGAGAGGCTGTCTCAGAAAGGGAGAGTCAGCTAAAGAGAGGAAGACCCGCAATGAGATGGATTGACACAGTGACTGCGGCTGTGGGCCAAGTGTGTCAGAGATGTTGAGGATGGCACAGGATAGGACAAGGTTCAGATTTCTGTTTATAGAGTTGGCTGTGAATTATACTTGACCCGATAGCACTTAACAGCAACATAGAATCTTTAAAAAAACCAAACAAACAAACCCAAACCTGTGTTTTAAATATAGTCCGATAAAGACTCTTCTCCAGTCCCTTTACCTTCCTGGAAAGCAGAAGACTCTAAACCTAAACTTAAAACTTAAATAGTTTAAGTTTTACCTATCAGACTAGACAACTAGTGGAAATAACTCATGTAGAACCAATATAAATATTAGGAAGTAAAAGGAGAATTTACTGTGATTAGCATGATGAGTCATTAAAAACCTTCAATAATAGATTAAGAAAATGGTCAGTTACAAAGTAAACATACGTGAATTACTGGCCTCCTTCAATATTTGCAATGAGAAAGAAAACATACTTGGGAAGAAATGAAGCCGTTCACAGTAATACCAAGCCAGACCAAATCCATGGTCAAATTGTTTCTAACTCCTCGCACCCGTTTATGAGGCTGTAAATCTTTCCAGGAGGAGACTCCTTTCTCTTACAGTGTACCTTGTGTTTTTAAATTAACAACATGAAACATAAGCTGTTATCCACCAGGGCTCTTTAATAATGACTAAATGACATAAGAACAATCTTGATAAGAAATGTTTAGAGATCGTATAATACAAACTCTAAAACACTTTAAACATGTTAAAAATGAGAAGTAGGTAAAGGGAGAGAGATTCAGGTTTTGGATTGGAAGAGTCATTATTACAAAATGTCATTTCTTCCTAAATCTGTAAGTTCAGTTGGATCCCAGAAATAGAATAAAGAAAAAATATTTAAAACTTAGAAAGTTACTCTAGAAGATTAAATATATGAGGTAAGTTAAATAAATCCTAAAAAAAAAAAACAAAAAACCCAGAAAGTGTGAAGATTAGCTTATACTATGTATTTAGCTTATAAAATGTATTACTAAACTACAGGCAGATCAGTGGAATAGAAATATGACTATAGATAAGAAATGGAAGCAAGTGTGTCTGTGAGAATTTGTGGTTGTTAGGTGCCACTGAATTGAGTATGACTCAAAGCGACCCTCTGAACAACAGATCTGAACCTTGCCCTGTCCTGTAATACCCTCGTTTCTGACACACTTGGGTCAGTGGAGCGGTCACTGTGCCAGTATATCTGGTTGAGGATCTTCCTCTCTATGCTGACCCTTCTTCACCTTCCCAAAAATGATGTCCCTTTCTAAGGAATAGCCTCTTAGCAACATGTCCAGAGTATGTGAAATGAAGCTTTGTCATCTTCCCCTCCAAGGAGTATTCTGGCTATACTTCCTGCAAGACTTGGTGTTTGTTCTTTTGGCAGTCCTTGGGATATCCAGCACTCTTTTTCAACACAAACAAAACAGTAGTTATTGATAAATGATCAGTTCATTAATTGTTTCACTTGCTTTATCTTTGTTGTACCATCACAATATTGTGCTTGAACTGCTTTCATAATAAATCCATTTTCTTTAAATAGTCATGTACTTGTGTTTTCTTTTATCAGTAGTTCTTGTGTTTCTCTTACAAAAACCTTCAATATGAAAAGGATTTAGAGAGTACTCCAATGTGTAGGTTAAAAAAAAAATAATAATTACTTTAAAAAAATAGCACCTGCTTTTATTTTCCTAATACTTTATTCATAAGAGAAAATATAGCGTTAATTCCTGAGATTAAATACTAGTTCTGTCACTTATAAATTTGTGACCTTGAGTAAGTTTTTTATCCTCTGGAAAGTTTCTTTATTAGGTTAGGGTTCTTTTTAAGGGATTGTTTTGAGATTAAGGATTGATTAATACTGGGGAAATGTAAAGACCAGTGTGCAGTGAATAAACATTTCAAGTGTTGGTTGCATTTTTGTTGCTAACCTTTGTATTTTGTGTCTTAGATACCCTTACCTGTTCATTATCTCTGTTCTTGTTTTTTATTTGCTATTTTAAAGAGAGTATAAGTAGTTTATCAACTATGTATGTAGATATGTGTATGCACACACACATGTGCTATTAAATGTATAAGTAGTGTTCGTGTATATGTGCGGAAGTTGTTATAGTAGCTTTGCTTTAACAAGCAAAATCAGGTTCACAATTCTTACCTGTTCTCCTTTGATAGGTTTACTCTTGGGGTAGTAATACCTTTGGTCAACTTGGGCATTCGGATTTCCCAACAACAGTTCCTCGTCTTGCAAAGGTACATTGTGAATAGGATAACTTTTACAACTTATTTCAGAATTCTAAACTTTAACCATTTGTGTTTCTCCATTTCTCATTTTTAACAAAGCTAGAGGAAATTGTATACTTGCAAACTCAATTTAATTTTCTGTTCTAATTTTGAGAAACATTAAGCCATTTGTTTTCATACTTAATGGTTTTGGGTTTTTTTTTACTTTATTTGGTATTAACAGGTTTGAGCATATTCTTTTTTTTTTTTTTAATTTCCATTCATTCATTGTTACACATTTTCCTCCCTGTCCCCCCTCTCCCCCAGTTCACTTTTTTCTTAAAGTTCTTTCATTGATACACAGTATACCTCCTTACTGTTTTCTCTTAATATGTTAATCAGTATTTCTCCTTAGCCACTATTGTCCACTTAATAGTCTTAAGTCTTACCTTGTTTCAAAGTAAAAAATTAGAAGTAGTTTTTAGAAGAGAAATTTGCTAGCACTCGTGTTGACTTCGGAATTTTACACTACCATGCAATGTCTGTTATTGACTTTTCACCGAGTTTGACTTACATAGTAAAGTTAAGGAATTAATTGTATTGTTTTTAAAAGGAATTAAAAAGATAGGTACTTGTTTTTTACTGTGTGAATGAGTTGAGTTTAGTGCATATGGGTTAGTCAGAGATTCATGGCTTCTAGTCCCTTTGAAAGAACTCGGGTGGCATGATGGGTTAAGCTCTGTTTGGTGGTTCAGTCCCACCAACTGAGGAAGACTGTGACAGTCTGCCTCGCTAAAGAATTCTCGCCTGGGCAATCTTAGGAGACAGGTCTCTTCGGTCCTGTAGGAAGTTGGAATCTACCAGAGAGCAGTGGCCTTGACTGGTGGTTAGTCCCTTTGAAGAAATTCTAGAGCAGTCAGTGTTAATCAGTCTTTTTGTTCAAACACCTTAAGGAAGTGTGACATTCTCACTCCTCCTTATACCAAGGGATATTTGTGGATAATTACAACATACTAACGTGTGTGGAATTCATGAATTTCCCTCTTCCCCAGGTTTTCCTCCACTGAGAGTACTCATTCACTCACTCAGTGGTAGTGTTGTCCTTAGTGAGTTGCCCTTTTAAGCAGCTGCCACACTCCTCTGGCACTTTGAATTCTCCAGCTGCTTTTGGAGATAAAGATGGACACCCTACTATGTGATTTATAACATTGGAAACCCACTGGAGAGCAAGCTATGAGGCGGAATTGACTGGACTGCAGTGGGTATGGAGAAGATTAGAGATTAAGTATTACTCATTTCACAAACTCATTCTTGTCAAGTTAATTTTGACTCATACTTAGCCTGTAGGACAGAGAAAAGTACCCCAGGGGGTAGCTGAGGCTATAAATCTTAGCAGGAGTAGACCACTTCCTCTTTCTCCCACGATTTGACTTTGAACTGCTATTCTCTTAAGTAAAAGCCAACATGCTATCCCACCAAAAATAAGAATTTTTGTTGCTAACGGTCAGTTTGTTGTTGGGAACCGACTCATAGCTTGACTCTCCAGTGGGTTTCAGAGGCAGTGCACTCCATGGAAAGAGACTGTTCATCTTTATCCCAGAACAGCCGGTGGATTCAAACCTCATGCCTTTGGGTTGGCAGCACAGCTTCTTACCACGAGGCCACTGATTAATCTCAACTTTAGAAACATGGTTCAAATAAAAACTATAGTTAATTAATGTTACAATAATTCATATATTCAGCATACTGTGTACTCATAACTTGATCCAAAAACCTCACTGCCCTGGACTTGATTCAGACTGTGATGCCCATCCATCGGGTTTTTGAGGCTGTAAATTTTACAAGAAGAGTCTGCCTCATCTTCATCCTGTAGAGTAAGGATCGTAGGTGGGTTTGAACCAGTCACCTTTTAGTTAGCAGCCCAACTGAACTACTAAAACTCGTTATCCATGTAGATAAGTTTTATGGGGATATTATACTAAATGTTGTTACAGTCAATTAAATTAATTTTACTGGAGAGGAAAAAAAAAAGCCAAACCTTAAAACATTAAGCCTGTTGCCAATGAGCCAATTCCAACTCGAGTCCCTGTAGGACAGAATAGAGTTGACCCATAGAGTTGCCAGGACTACTCTTTAAGGAAGCCGACTGTCCCATATTTCTCATATGGAACATCTGGTGGGTTCATAACGACAACCTTTTTACTGGCAGCCAAGCACTTACCCACTGTGCTACCAGGCCTTCTCTCTGAAAACATTGTTGTGAATAGGTGCCACTGAGTCACTTCCAACTCCTGGTGAGCCAGTCTGTGTCCAGCAGAACCAAACAGTGGCCAGACCTGCACTGTTCTTAGTCTCTACTGCTCTGTCAACCCAGCCTGAGAGGGTTTTCCCTCTCAAAATCTTATTAAGGGGCTTCCATTCTCCAATTTTAGCTTTATTTCATTGTGTTTGGGTTTTAATTTTTATTTTTTCACACACAACTGAATGTGAATAGACACAGCAGCCAGGTGTGTCCCACTTGCCACATAGGGTTTTAGAAGTCATTGAATCTCTTGATTATTGCACTTCTCAGACCTTGGGAGTTCTAAACATAAGAATTAAAAAAAATCAGATCTATAGTTATTTCCTTTAAAATTTCAGTTCTTCCGATTTTGATAAAAACAATCCAGTTCTAAATTGAAAAGTTGAGGGGGAATCTGCTTTCTTGCTCTTCTCTTCTGCATTGGGTTGGGCACATCAATGGGTGAATCCTGCTCTCTGAAGAATGTCTGACTTGGCCTGGTACCTCTGAGGTAGCCTAGCATTTCAGTTCTTAGGGATCAAAAATCCTGCCTACGTCCTTCATCTTGAACAAATAGTATCTTGCTCTCGTTTCAGGTAAATGGTGAACATGGAGTGTGGAGTGTAGCTGCCGGCCAGGATTATTCCTTGTTTTTAGTGGACATGGAAGATTTCCAGCCTGCGCTATATTACAGTGGCCGACAGGAGCCTCCAGAAGGTGACAAGCTTCCAGAGAGTCACAGTGGTACTAAGACTCCAGTACTTCTCTCCTGTAGTAAGGTGAACAGGAACTGGATCCCAAAGCTCACCTTTAACACATGAAAATTCTCCTTCTATTTGTGTGTGTGTGTGTGTACACCTAACTGTTGTCATGTATCCCTGACTACCTGGTTTAGAATTACAACACCCTCCAGCATGCCTTTTCCTGCAGTTACTCCCTGTTACTCATCACCTCTAATGCCCTGTATCATTTACTTATTTTTCTGTTATCAGTCCTCAACTATAATGCTACATTCATATGGGTAGAAATTTTAGGTGTTCTCATTCACAGCTAGTATTCTCATACTTGTTGTTGCTCTGTACTGTCGAGTTGGAGCTGACTCATGATTTTCAGAGGCAATTTTAATCACACAAGAGATTACCCGTCTTTCTCCTGGAGAATAGCTCCTGGATTTGAACTGCGTGCCTTCAAGATTGCAGCACAGCTCCTTACCACCAGGCCATCAGAGCTCCATATTTTAATGCTATGCACTTTATAAATGTTACTGAATTAATGCCCCCTTGGAGGATTATTACAAGCTTCCTAACTGCATTGTGTAGTCCTCAGAGGTGAATAAGAAAAACAATAGAGTGGTTGGATTTCTAACTATAGGTGGAGAATGGAAATTGTAGGAACAAGAGTTGGGCTGGTGACAGACCTGACTGTCCACTGGCAGTTCTCTGTGTCTTACTGCTTCCCCCTTGCTCTCACCCTTTCATTTTATTTACCATTGTTTATCCCTGCTATTTCACATGTAGATCTGAATTTCTTGGCTTTCCTACTTCTCTTTTTCATAAGCTGTACAACCAGAGGCCCATTGCTGCTTTCTTTTTGCTGTTAAAGTAACTCACATTTTCAAAGTGGCACGATAGAAAGAAATTACTCTTAATGCTAGAGTCCTTTGGATTTTTTTTTTTTCTTATTGAGTGATATGGCCTCTAGGTTCTTTTCCGTACTTTGTGTTTTCTGGCTGTGACCATGAACTGCATGTACAGGGAATAGATCTTTTCTGCTAGTGGCAACACTAGCCAAGTTTTGATAGTTGGTTGAGGCATGCTAATTGAGTCTTAGAGGTTGTTGGCTCTTACCCCACTTTCCCCATGAAAGATTCCATAGTCTAGATAAAGGGTGAAATAGCTGACCGGAAGAGATGCAAGGCTTTAATTTGTCTTTGGTTACCATGGAATGCTAAAGGCTACTGAATTGGCAGCATGGCTGCCTGCTTTCATAAGGAAATGTGAAGGATATGAACAAAATGGTTTTGTTCAGTAAAGTCACTGGTAAATAAAAATTTCCCTTTTGAAGAAAAAAAAATTCTGTGCTGTACTTTGAAGAGGAAAGATAACAGTTACCCTTGATATTTTATTGTATAATATTGGGATTTTTCTCTCATAAATCTTATTTCATAAAAAAAATGTCCTGCAACACCCATATCTTTTACATCTTTACATATCCAGCAGATATCAGACATCTGTAATAAGAAATTTTAAAAAGCATTTTGGAGTTAATGCTTTTTTAAGAAATTATATATGTATGTACTTGTGCATACTCTTCAATCATTTAAACTAAAATATTTTTCAATTTTATAT
>NW_006399825.1:7133255-7155917 GCF_000299155.1 Elephantulus edwardii | reverse complement strand
AGAGAGAGAGAGAGAGCTAGATATACATATTAATAATGTTGTGCTGGTAAGTCAGCTTCTTTTCTTAAAGGAAAAAACCAAACTTTTGGATGCTTCACTGTGGCTAATTTCTAGTGACCATAATGTAATTTAGAATGAAAATTTCCTGAATATTTAACAATTGCCCTCTTTACTAGCTGGTATGCATTAGCTTTTGTGCTCCACATTGCTATTAAAATATAAATTATATTTTGATATTTTTAATTTTCTGTTTCAGCTTGGTTACATAAGCAGAGTGACAGCAGGAAAAGACAGTTTTCTAACCTTGGTGGACAAAAACATTATGGGGTATATAGCCAGTCTCCACGAGTTGGCTACGACAGAAAGACGGTTCTATTCAAAACTGAGTGATATCAAATCTCAGATTCTCAGGCCTCTTCTCAGCATAGGTAAGAAAAACACCACCACCCATTTATCCTCAAATAAGGAAAATATTTTGAATTCTGTTTTCTCCTTTTATTCCATTTTCTTTTGCACACAGGCACTTAGCATATTAGAAACAATTTCCAGTAACCCAGCTGCTCTTGTTTAGGCCGTGGAGCCCAGAGCAGCTTCAAAGTCGTGGGGCCTTTCTACAGGTAGATGACTGAGTAGAATTTTATGGCAGAGAAACAGTAGCAGCTTTGGGGAAGTTAATCTTTTGTTTTGGTTTCAACCAACACATATAGTCTCACTTGTTCTAAAATATTTTCCAGTTAGTACCTGAATTATCGTTTTATTTGTTAAAAGTTTTGTAATTTATCAAGGAAGGTTTTTATTTGGACTTACAGGTTCTTAAAATTGTAATTCTGAGATTATTGACAGTCTTAGCCAGTGTTGTTGTTACGTCCTGTCGTGTTGGAGCAAACTGAAAATGACTCTCCAGAGGAGTTTTTGAGGCAGTAAGTCGCACAGTGCAGGTTGGATTTAGAGGAGGCCATGGCACTAGGGTATTATTGCTAATGTCAGGTGGATCTTGGCTGAAAACAGAGAGTACCAGAGGAATGTCTGTGTTTCATTGACTGTGCAAAGGCATTTTACTGTGTGGATCACAACAAACTGTGGCTGACTCTGAGAAGAATGGGAATCCCAGAACACTTCATTGTGCTTATGCGAATCCTATACTTGGACCAGGAGACATTCATCAGAACAGAGCAAGGAAACACTGCACGGTTTAAAATTGGAAAGGGTGTGCGTCAAGGATGTGTCATGTCTCCAAACTTTTTCAATCTATATGTAAGCTGTTCCTTGGAGGCAAGGATTCTGAAGCTTCGGCTGACATACTTTGGACATGTTGCAAGGTGAAATCAGTCCTTGGAGAGGGACATCATGCTTGGGAGGGGGAAGGGATAGTGTAGGAGAGGAAGACCCTCTATGAGGTGGATTGATTCAGTGACCGGGATAATGGGGATAGATGTGTTGGAGACAACAAGATTGGCAAGATAGAGCAGGGTTTAGGGCTGTTGTACATAGGGTCTCTGTGAGTTGTAGGCGACTTGATGGCACATAACAACAACAGCGATTCACACAGGCAGAGATTGTCCATCTTTCTTCCTCATGCCAGCTGGTGGATTTGAACTGTGTCCCTTGGGTTGGCAGCACCAACTCCTTACCGCTCAGTTTCCAGAGCTCTCCTTAGCCAGTGTTCTTATTATGTACCATCTCGTCAGAACTAATTCATAGTTCTCGCAAATTTGCAGAGGCAGTTAATCTATGGGAAGAGATTGCCCATTTATCTCCTGTGAAGAAGCCGGTATATTCAAACCATGTGCCTTTAGATTGGCAGCACAACTAATTACCACTAAGCCAGCTTTCCTAGTCAACATTGTTGTTGCTGCTGTTGTGTGCTGTTGAGTCAAAATCTATAGCTGACCCTCCAACATGTTCTCAAAGGCAGTAAATACCATGAGAGGAGGTTGCCCATCCTTCTCTCGTAGAACAGCTGGTGGATTTGAAGCACATTTCTCTGGTAGTAGCACAGCTTCTTACTGCAATAAATGCAATTTTCAGGTTTTTTGTTTTTGGGGTTTTTTTTGTTGTTGTTTTCTTTTTTAGCAGAAATCAGCTGCAAGGAGAGGTGGAAGGTTAGGAGGATATACAGAAGGCATGTTGTTGTTGTTGTTAGGTGCTGTCGAGTCAAATACGACTCATAGCGACCCTATGAACAAAAGATCTGAACTCTGTTCTATCCTGCGCCTTCCTCACACTTCCTGACATACAAGCACTCATTACAGCAGTCACCATTCACCATGTCAGTCCACCTGGTTGAGGGTCTTCCACTCCTTTGCCAACCCTCCACCCGCCCAGCATCATGTCCCTCTCCTAGAAATAGCCCCTTCTAGCAACATGCCCAGATTATGTGAAGTGAAGCCTCAGAGCACTCTGGCCGTACCATCTCCAAGACAAATCTGTTTGTTCTCTTGGCCATCCATGACACCACAGCTCAAAGGTGTCAATTCTTTTTCTGTGATCTGTATTCATTATCCAGCTCTCAGATGCATAGCAAATAAATGGAAAGACCATGGCCTGAATCAGATGCACCTTAGTCCTCAGACTGACATCATTACTCCTCAGTAGCAGAGGGCATGGAGCCCAGTATTCCCAGATGGTACACTGCAGCTCAGGTTTATGGAATGCCTGAGGAGAATTTGTCTAAGATTAAAAGGAGTACACTCATTGCAGGCTCTTGAAACTGTAATTTCCCTATGCCAAAAATTTTCCAAAGTTTGGCTCTGCACTCTGAAAACAGAGAGGCAGTTCCCTTTCTCCTTTTCTCACCTACATTCCTAGGACCTCCCTCTGTTTTGAAGACTCAGAATCCACTTTCTAAGCAACATTCCTCTGGAAACTCTATGAACTTTGATAAATAACGATAGTTATAGAAAGGCTTTAGGCCTTCTGTTCATAGTGTCACTATGTTGTGCTCGACTCGATGGCATTCAGTACCACTATAGTAATTAAATCTGTCATGTTAATACACCTATTTTGTCATTTTAGAATGACATTGGCTTGTGTGGTCCAATCTGTTGTTACTTCTCAGGAAGAAGTTTCTACTTCTGAAGCACCTAGTTTATATTCTTTCTGGGTTTTGTGTCTTTGTAGAGGTTGTGTACTTTTTGTATTATTATTTCTTTTTAATTTTAGTTATGTTTTGCCTCTTTACATTCCCACCTTTGAGTAAACCCAGCACCCACAGACATTGGCAATAGAAAGATAGCCATTTCAGCTACACAGTTCTTGAATTATTCTGGAGATAAAGATCTGCATTTTCCCTGTTTTGGTTCTTGATTCATTATTGATCTATCTGGCCTCCTCATCAGCCACGCTGCTTGGAAAGAAGCCCTAGAAATCAAGAACATTGAACTCAGGAAATGCCCAAGTTCTCCTGATGACCTCTGTAAAGGTTCAGAGCAGCCTGGACAGTCTCATTGTTTGATATCTCTGTGCATTGAAGCCCAGAGGGCAAGTAGAGCACAAGTCAGTACACAAAGTGGAAATGTTACCCAAGATTTAACTACACAAGTGAATTTAACTCCAGGCTGTATCACTGACCCATTGTGTGAAATTAGATAATTCACTTCTCTTCTGTTGGTTTCAGATTACTTATCTTTAGGATGAGAGGAGGATTGGATTAGCTCGGTGGTTCTCAAATTTAGGTGAACATTGCACTCACCTGTAAAGCTTTTTCCCCTCCCTCTTTAAAAGGATCCATCTTAGAACCTTACTCTAGACCTACTCAATCATAAATATGTCTTAACTAGCTCTTCAGATAATTGGACCCCGTTGTCTCTGATACTGTTTTGTCATTATTAGCATTCCATAGGTGTTGTTATAAGGAGTCTTAGTGGCTCACTAGTTGGTTATTCACTTAGCTGCTAACTGAAAGGTTACTGTTCGAACCTATCAGCCAGTCAATGGAGAAAAGACCTGGCAATCTGCTGCTGTAAAAATTACAACCTAGGATACCCTATGGGGCAGTTCTGCTGTTGTGGAGGTTCACTCTGAGTTTAAATTGACTCAACAGCAGGCATCAGCTGAAACCACATCTCAACATCAAGTCTTTTTAGAAAAGGGGAATTTATCATCTTGATTTTAAGGAAGTATTCAGATAATGAGTAGGCTGAAGTCTTTAGTTTGGGTCCTCACCCCCTCCTTAATACCCTCTTCCTTATCACTATTATTACTTTGTTACAGATAATTTGGGCACTGCAGCTACAGTCCAGCTACTGCAGGAGGTGGCAAGCCGATTCAGCAAACTGTGCTACCTGATTGGTCAGCACAGAACCTCACTGAGCGGCTTCCTTCATGGCATAAAGGAAGTCAGGAATTTGGTCATTCTGAAGCACGCATGTCTCTTCTTGGATAGTTATACAGAGCAAGTATCCAGTTCATGTCATGTCCAATCTCTGCAGGGTTATTCTGCTTCTTAATCTGAAAAGACTAGCTTAGGGAGAGAGACTTAAGGTAATAGAAAATTGCAAAGCAGTGTTTTAGTAGTAAATCAGTTACTGTTTTGCATTGCTGAAATTTTATTTTCTCTAAGGGAGAAAAATATTTCAAAACAATGAATTTTTTTAAAGTACTTTCTTCAATATAATAGTAGACTGATTGGTAGTAGCTTGCCTCAGTCACATAAAATATAGTACATCAGTTTTTTAGAGTCTAATTTTGTTTAATTGTACCCAAATTTGAGGAAATAGTAACTGTGGACAAATTATTTTAAAACTTACTGCTCACTATATATATGGAGTTGTTTTGATATCTCTTATTTATTATTATGTAAGTGAAGAGTTTAAAATAAAGATACTTTCTAATAAAACTAAAATAGTTATCCAGAATTTTCCCATTCTTGGATTTAAAAAAAAAAAATCAAGTGTGCTTAAAATTTAACCTGAAATAGTCTTTCCTTTTTCTTAATTTATATTTTGATATTCTGATTCCAGTCATCATTTAATTGTTTCTTTTACTTACATTAGGATATGCTTTGATCTGAAGTGTAAATTTTATTCTTTGTGTACTCATAACTCATCTAACAAGCAAAGATTGGTTGAGTGCCCACTGAGTACTGAGCTCTCCTGAGTTCTGCAGCCATACCATGGAGCCAGTGAAAAGTTCCTGCCCCTCGGGGATTTGATGACCTGTCACATTTCATTTGGGTTCTTTGTACTGGAAGTCACACATTTGGCCGCCTATGTGGCTCAAACTGTTAAGCGATCGATAGATTGACAGTATGCTTCTGAAAGGTCACAGCTTTGAAAACTGCCGAGTACAGTTCTACCCTGGCACTTAAGTTAGAATGAACTCGGCAACAACTAACAATAACAGTGTGTATTTATTTTTAAAGCTATAAAGATAAAAGTAATCAAGAAGATATTTAAAATCCACTATACTCTTACCACCAGAAGTTACCATTGTTAGTCATCTTGACTTATTTTACTTCAGACTTTCAGATACATATAGGTGTATATATGATTTTTATCTAAGCAAAATTATGTGTATTTCAGGCAACTGTCTGGAAGACTGATTTGAATCTTTAAATCCATCTTTTTTTTCAGACATAAGAAATAAGATCATTTGATAATGATTTTTTTTAATCTAAATTTCATTCTTATGTGAAAATTTGTGCTTTACTGGTGTAATTGTCCTCTTTTTTGTGTTGTGTTTACCTCGTAGTCTCTTTTCATTTATGCTTGAAATTTTGGTACATTGAGCAAGTTTTAATTAGGCTCTTCCCTGTATTTATTAAACTCACTCTCTCTCTCACAAAGTCAGTTGATTTCCTTTGCAAGTACAGAAGGGACAGGCCTGGCTCAACACAGTATATCAGAACTTATTCTCTAGCAGTGTTTTAATGCTCATCAGAATTTTCTTATACTCTCTCCCTTGAGCATCTTTCCTTCCTTAGCATCTTAACTGTTCATTTCTGAAGACTTAATTGGAAAATTTGAAATGAAAATGAGAGAAATTTTACAATTAAAAAAATCTAATTATGTTAGTCATACTTTCTCATACTTGTTAATCAAATTATCATGTCTCTAAAATAAATGGCAGCATAACTTCTAGGTATTTTTGAGTTTTCTATTTTAATGTCTTCTTTGCTAAAATGACATTTCTCCCTGGTGATTGTGATTATCACATGACTTGCCTTTCTTTCCAGTCCTTTGCAGTTCATGAATGTTAACATCACAAAAATTCTGAAACTGTTCATGGGTGAGAAACCAACAAATATTTGATGCAGGTACTTTGAAAACTCTCAAGAACTAATTTAGATTTCAACACTAACATACATGTTTTGTTTTGTTTTTGCTCAAGGTATTGCACATCTATTACAAATTTTCTGGTTATGGGAGGATTCCAGCTTCTTGCTAAGCCTGCCATGTAAGTAAATAATATACATACTTTCTAGTTACTATTCTAACAGCCAGAGATCATGTTTTATAGTGGTCTGTGTTTTTCAGTGCCCAGGACACCTTTGACTTAGTCCCTTTAACAAATGAATCAAAATGTAGATTTTCACTAACTTTTGAAAAGGACAAGGTGCTATTAGTAAAAACCACTGACCTAAAAGGCTTAAGAGCTGCGTCCTGTTTTAATAACACCATATATTATCATTGAGAGCTGCCCTGGTGGTTGAGTGTTAAGGAGCTGCAATACCAACCCAGCTGCACAGGGTTCAAATTCCCCAGCTGCTCCATGGGAGTAAGTTGGGCAGTGTCCTCACAATAGAGTATACTGCCTCTGAAAACTCAGTTTCAGGAGGGTCAGCTATGAGTTGGTTCTGACGTCATAGCACATAACAACGTATTCTCATCTCTTCCTCTCTCTAGCCTAATAATTTCCCATCTGAAAACAGAGAATGCACTTCTTCTCTTGTTTTAAGGAACAAATAAAGTAAGCTGTAGTATGTAGACACTGCCAAGCCAAAGGCAGATGGTTCAAATCTACTAGCTACTCTGTGAGAGAAAGATGTGCAGTCCCTTCCCATGAGATTTACAGCCTCTGAAATCCTGCTGGAGCATCTGACTCTTTGGAAATGAGTTTACCATTTTTTTAATAGTACAAATGAGAGTGCAAGGTTTGCACAAATGTTAAGTATTTGTATTTAGCTGCTGAATAGTATTTCAGGTAAATGCTCCCTATGTGAGAACAGTAATTTTGAACAGAATAGTTTACCCATAAATATTGACCTAGCAACAAAGACTCAGAGAAGTTTAGATTTTATTAATGAAATAACTCCTCGTAAAGCAGGGGGTTCAGGGCTTGATTATTAACTGAAAGGTTGATGGGTCAAATCACAGTTGCTATGTGCAAGAAAGGACTTGGTGATTCACTTCCTCAGAGGGTCATGGCCTCAGAGACTCCAGAACAGGTCAGCTTTGTGCTACAGGATCACTGAATCGGAATCAACTTGACAGCCCCCTCTTTTCCCAAACTTCAGTGTTTTGCGTATTTGCCTTTGCTCTTATACCCATTTAATAATAGTTCTATTTTCTTATTTGAAAATAAATGCTTTTACTGTTTTATCATTAAAGATTAATATTTTGAGTTTTTGGTAGACTTTGTTTACAAGTTAAAAAGCTTCTTCTTGTTCCTAAAAATTGAGTAGGAATTGATTCTTTTTCAATACACAATACTCTCTTGTTTCCGTCTTTCTCATGGCACCGCTAGGGCATTCAGCTGCTTCACTATGAAGCTGACCATCTCCTTCCTAGACACTGCCTGCCAAAAGCTCATTGAAGTAGACAATGAACGCAAACTTCGTACATTTTATGAAAAACGAATGGCCGTAGAAGATGCTGCTGACTATTGTGATGAATGGAGTACGTTGTCTGGATCAGTGGTGGAAACAACAAACAGTGTTTTCCCATGAAGCAGGGTGTCTTGACCCATGGCCATGTTCACGTGCTGCTGAATAACGAACACTCTTGTTACAGACCATGGAGAACTGGAAAGAAGAGACACAAATCTGTCCGGGGTTGCATTGTATATGCCAGTCTGAGTGTTCTCAACTTGGTTACTGTGAAGAAAGGCAAGAAACCTCTGACCAAAGTGCCAAAGTTTCAGTATCTTGTCATTCCTTGTGTCCTGCAGCACAAGTGTCAGCATATCTCTCTGAAGAAACAGCGCACTAAGAAGAAAGAATAAGGGGGAGGCTGCAGAGTACGCTAAGCCAATGCAGGAGGCCAAGAAAAACACCAGGATCAGATCACCAAGAGATGGAGGCTGTCGTCTCTGAGAGCTTCTACCTCCAAATCCAAATCCAATCAGAAAGAGAATTTTCTGCGTGGTAAATAAATAAGCTCACGTATTAAATCTCAAAAAAACCAAACCAAAACACCAACAAACACAAACCCAACCAAACCAACTCTAAAAAAACTCTTTGTGTTCCCAAGATAATGACTACACTATACCAGGGGCCCTTTTGAAGACAGGTATAGGCAAGGACATGAAGGAGTCAGAACATTGCTGGTGTGGACTGATGATGCCTGGACAGGACTGTGCTGTGTGCTCCCCTTGTTTCACATCCGTCTCTGAAGCACACTTCTTTCTGTGGGGTTGAGTATCCTCACCCGATCTCAGCAGAGAACAAAGAGAGGAAATGAGAAACGTCAGTGAAATAGAAATTAAACTCTGGGCCAAGTTCCCCAGGGTGCTCAGTCAGCTCTATTAATTACATTTTTCAACATCTAGATTTCTGCCATTGAACGTTTAGGTTCCCAAAAGCAATGTGTATTTTTATGACATCTTTTTTTAAAAAAAAAATTTTTTTTATTAATTTTAATGAAAGTTTACAGACACTTTGGATTTCCATTCATTGTTGCATTTTTCTCCCTGCCCACCCCTCCCCCACCCCAGTTCACTCTTCTCTTTGAAAAGTGAAAGAAAAATTCCTTCATTGTTATGCAATCCCTCCCCCCAAGTCCACTCCACTATGAAGTCTTCACTCTGAACTCCTGTCATGACAGTAATACCTAATCATATATCCCTTCCAAACAGTTCTCTCCCTCATCTATTTCAATGCAACATACATTATTTAAGATTGATAATAGTTGTAATTTCTAGTTTTTAAACATCTCTTTACTCTGTAGTTTTTTTAATTTAAATTTATTATTAATTTCAGTAAAAATTTACAGAGACTTTGGATTTCCATTCATTCATTGTTGCACATTTCCCTCACACTACCCTCTTGGAAAAGTAAAAGAAAAATTCTTTCACTGTTTTACAAACCCTGCCCCAGGTCCACTCTACCATGTAGCCTTCGCTCTAGACTCCTGTCATGACAAAAATACCTAATTATATATCCCTTTTAAACAGTTTTCTCCCTCATCTGTTTCAGTGCAGTATACATTATTGAACCCATCTTTCTCAGTCTCTCCCCAACCCCAAGGTCAGTCCTGTTTTACAACAGTGGCACTATGCAGTATTTGTCCTTTTGTGACTGGGTTACTTCACTCAGCATAATGTCCTCCAGAGTCACCCATTTTGAATAATATTGCATGAGTTCCTTGTTTTTCAATACAGCATAGTATTCCATTGTGTGAATATACCACAGCTTCTCTATCCATTCATTTGTTGATGGACACTTAGGTTGTTTCCAACTCCTTGCTATTGTGAACAAAGCCACAGTAAACATGGGTGTGTATATATCTGCTTGGATGTCAGTTATGGTCTCTTTGGAGTATATTCCCAGTAGTGGAATTGCTGGGTCAAATGGTATCTCTGTTTGCAACTTTTTGAGAAAGTGCCATACTGCCTTCCATAGTTGTTGCACCATTTTACACTCCCACCAACAGTGAATAAGGGTTCCAGTTTCTCCACAACCTCGCCAGCATTTGTTGCTTGCTGTTCTGTTAAATTAACTATTCTTACTGGGGTGAGATGATATCTCATAGTTTTAATTTGCATCTCTCTTAGAGCTAGGGATTTTGAACATTTCTTCATGTGCTTGTTGGCCATCTGAATGTCATCTTCGGTGAAGTGTCTGTTCATATCCTGTGCCCATTTTTCAATTGGATTATTTACCTTTATCTTGTTGTGGTGCTCAAGTATTTTATAAATTCTGCATATTAGTCCCTTATCTGACATGTCATTACCAAATACTTTTTCCCAGTCGGTGGCTTCCCTTTTTACCCTGTTGGAGAAGTTTTTGGATGTGCATGGTGGTTTGATTCTTAGAAGATCGCATTCATCTACTTTATCTTCTCCTGGTTTTAAGTTTTACTCTGTAGTTTTCTAAGGCATTATAAAGTGATAGTCTTGTGTTTCAGTAAGGAAATTGTGTTTTGTTCAAAGCTGAGAATTGTACTGCGGTGCTTATATAGCACTCATCTTAGTACCTGGCACACAGTTTCTGCTTCGTAAGTAGCAGATAATAATAATAATTCTTTTGTCCTGCTAAGTCCTAGTTCTTTACAATCTCTTTTAGGTATTTGAAAGTATTTTAAGTCTATCTAAGTGTAGTGAACATTGTCTCACTGGACATTACAGTTTTTAATAGAACCTTAATAATGAATGTGTAGAAAATAAATGTTAGCTTCAATTGAAATACGTTTAAAGAGCTCAGCACTGAAATCTTCACATGCAGTTTGCTTTACTGTTTCCTGTTAATTGTAGTACTGGTCCTTTCAGCTTTTCATTATTCTCATATAGTAAACTCTTAAAAGGTCAACAAGTGAAGGAAAAAAAAGAGGAACTTACATCATTTTAATACACCATACCATGTTGTTGGAGTAAGATGTTTTCTTTTTCCTTTAGTATGACTGATCAGAATAATTAGCTTTTTCATTTATTGCTGATTTTTGACTTGCAAATTAACAGGTGATGGTATCAGCTGGCCTTCTCTGATTACTTCCTGGAGCCGTGGATCCATGATTCATTTCCTAAGAACATAAGGCACAGCTCCCTGATTAACCATTTCTATTGTTATTATTTTTACTGCTGTTTCTAATTGCTAGTTTTTATACTCAAAACCTCCTGTCTTACAGTTAGATAAATTCTTTAATTTTCCTTTAAGCTTACTTTATTGTGTTTATCTTGTTAGTTTGTAACAGTTTGCTTTCTACTAAAGTCTAGTGAAATGTTTTTGTTATTCCATGTCATGTGTATTAACAATACCAAAATGATTAAATGAATCTCTTTCTTATTTTACCTCCAGTGATTTCCTAAATAAAAACCAGGAGCTATTACAGAATTTATCAGAAATGAATGATGAAAACACCCAATTGATGGAAATCCTGAATACTTTGTTTTTCTTGCCAATCAGACGACTTCATAAATATGCTAAAGTTTTGCTAAAGCTTGCTACTTGTTTTGAAGTGGTAAGTTCTCCCATATCCCCTCTTTGAATGAATGCTTGGAAAACTAAAGGCCAGTGCTCACTTGGGCAGCATATATAAAAAATTTGGAACAATACAGAGAAGATTAGCAAGGCCCCTGTGCAAGGATGACACGCAAATTCATGAAGCATTCCATATTTAAAAGAAAACTAAAGGCTATAGTAGTGTGTAGGTTTGATTATGCCACCACAAAATATGGAACTCCATTAACTTAATATTCATTTATATATGTCTAATTTTTTCGCAGATCAAAGAACAAAGTATAAATGTTTTCTCTGTTACAGATTCCGTTTCTGCTCAGGACCTTTTCAGCCTTGGCTAAGGTTGAGGTTTAGCTATATGTCCTGCTCATTCCATGGTTGACAGTTTATTGACAGCATTCTGAGTTCCGGTTCCACAGAGCTCTTTAAAGCCCTTTCTTTCTTGCCTTTGGGTCATGATGGACTCATGCTAGATATTTGGATCATGTTAATATATATGTGTGTGTATTCACATGCAACTCTGGTGGCCTAGCAGGCGAGGAGCTACACTGCGAAACCAAAAGCACATGGTTCGATTTAGCCATTTGCTCTGCTGAAGAAGGACGGGAGAAAGATCTCTTCCTGTTTGATTTACAGCCTCTGAAAACCCACTGGAGGGTTAGCTATGAGCTGGTTCTGACTTGGTGGTACATAACAGCAGCAATATCTATGTCTATGATGTATGAAACCATGGGATAACTGGAGTTTTCTCAAATGTAAACTGGTCTAGTTTTTGCATAAAATTTGTTAGGTTAGCAGACTGCTGCTGGCCATATAACTGGTTGTTGTTGTTGTTATTGTTATGTGCCATCAAGTCGACTGTGACTCATAGCAACTCTATGTACATTAGCTCTGAAACCTGCCCTATCCTGATCCAATATCATCACCTTTCACAGACCGAATCCCATTTTTCCAGCCACTGAGTCATTTCATCTCATCCTGGGTCTTCCTCTCCTGCAGTGTCCCTCCACCCTTCCAAGCATGAAGTCCCTCTCCAACGACTGGTCCCTCCTGGTTATGTTCCCAAAGTGTGTGACTGGTTTCACCCTTTCCAGGACAGACCTATTAACTGTAGTAGTCCTCATTATATTGCAAACCAGCTTGCATTTGTAGTTCAAAGCAAAACAAAAATGCCAATTTCACGTAAGAATGTTCTTGGTGGAACAGTAAAAATTACAGATTTTTTTTAATCTCAGCTATAAGATAGATTATGGACTCGATTTAATCTCAACCATTGAGTTCACGTCTTTTTAATATTCCTTGTGATGGAGTAGGACATATACGTAAGCAATTCTCCTGCACTCCAAATTATGTTGTCTCAAGGAAAACCACTGCTTTCGTTGTTTGATTTGGAAACTGAACCAATCGCCTTGGCTTTTTAAACTTGAAAGAACAACCAACAGGTTAACTATGATCATCCAGATTTGGACAGATTTGGAACTTTGCTCAAAAATGAGTGAATAGGAGCGGGACGGGACGGGCGCAGGAGGGAGCAAAGCAGCGCCGGCAGCCAGCAAGATGCAGCACCGAGCCTTCCTCCTCGCCCTACTGGCGCTCGCTTCCGCGGCAGCCAAAAAGAAAGATAAAGAAGGGCGGTCCGGGGAGCGAATGCGCGGAGTGGGCCTGGGGGCCCTGTACTCCCAGCAGCAAGGACTGCGGAGTGGGTTTCTGTGAGGGCACTTGCGGAACCCAGACCCAGCGCATCCGGTGCCGGGTGCCATGCAACTGGAAGAAGGAGTTTGGAGCTGACTGTAAGTACAAGTTTGAGAGCTGGGGCGCACGTGATGGAGACACTGGCACCAAAGCCCGCCAGGGCACACTGAAGAAGGCGCGGTACAATGCCCAGTGTCAGGAGACAATCCTCGTGATGAAGCCCTGCACCCCTAAGACCAAAACCAAGACCAAAGCCAAGAAAGGGAAGGGAAAGGACTAGAGGCCTGAATGCCAAGGAGCCTGGCTTCACCCTCCTGCAGGCCCAAGATATAACCCACCAGTGCCTTTTTTCTACACTAGCTTTATCAATCACGCTCTGCCTCTCCTCTCACTCCCCCACATATATCCCTTCACCCCAAGCACCCAGATTGGGGAGGGTCCCTGGATTCTGGGAAGTTTGGGCCTCCTCCCAAAAATATTTGATTTCCACTTGCCCTCCCCACTCTTTGTTCTTTCCCAAATGACACCATGACTAAGAAACAAAATAAACCACCTTTTTTTCCCCAAAAAAAATAAAAAAAAAACCGAGGGAATAAACTTGACACTTCAGGGAAAACATTGTTGCCATTGTTAAAATCCAAGCTCTTCAATGAAAAATAAGATTTTTTTTATTCTTTAAATAGGATTTTGAAAAACATTATCTACCATTTTGAGCTTGACAGTTTCTTAATACCTAAAAGACTTTTTCTGGTGAAATTGGTTCTATTGCTTAGTGTATCAACAAGTGGAACATCCACGTAACTCAAAATCGAGCATTCCCGAATGCTCAGTTCATGCTATTGCAGAATCATGCATGGATGAAAGATCTGTCCAAAGTGCATGGTGACCCATTGAGTTTATCATAACAGCGGATCGTTCCTGTTCATTGACATGGTTTCAGATGTCACATTGCAGTTAATTCTACAAGAAACTACCACTTAAGTTGTACTGTACTATCAAAGGAGAATATCTATAGTTACTTGAAATAGCTATTAAACTGTTCTTCACTTTTCCAGCTGTATTTATCTTTGAATCATATTTCGACCAAATAATGTAACAGATTAAATGTAGAAAAAAAAATTAAAATCTGTCCTCTTTTCAGCCGTGTAGTAGAAGTTTGCAAAAATGTAAAACAGTGGCACTTTCATCACTAGTTTGTTTTGGGAAATAGTTATTTTACACTTAAAATGTTATTTACTCTTTAAATTACTCAAGAGTTTATAATTTTCTTTTTAATTATAAAAACATATAGCTCATAAACAGTAAAGGACTCCTGGGACCAAAACACTTGAAGAACCCTAGTTGTGCCCTGACTTACTTGTGTTTCTCCTCACTAACTCCTGGTGGTTGTTTCTTTCCTCGTTGAGTTACTTCTGCACATGTAGGTGTAGTTTTGGGTCCACGGTGTTCGGCACCATTGAGTTGACTATGATGCACAGCGACATTATGAACAAAGAGCTGAACTCTGTTCTGTCCTGCATCATCCTCATGACCTCTGACCTCTTTCAAGCCCATTGCCGCAGTCATGGTGTCAGTCCGTATCAGTGTGTAATCGAGTTTGTCCTGGAACTGATCTTCTCCTTTGTCCAGCCCCTCTTCAAGCACCATGTATGTTCTGAAGCAAGAGTCTAATACTGCATCACACTGAGGTTATACATTCTAGATTATTGTTTGATGTTCTTATTTTTTTCTCCCCTTAACTATTGGCCTCTAGACTTCTCCAGAATACCAGAAATTACAGGATTGCAGTTCTTCTTATGAGTCTCTTGCTCTCCACCTCGGCAGGAAAAGGAAGGAAGCAGAGTACACACTGGGCTTCTGGAAGACTTTTCCAGGAAAAATGACGGTAACTCATGCCAGTTGTCAGTACTCCAGGAAGCAGCAGGCATTTCCGTAACAACTGCCATAGTTCTCTCTGTTCCTCACTGTTTATGACAGTAATGCTTTAATGACCCCATTTCTAAAATGCATAAGAACCACATGCTCATATGGTCACACTTTTCCTCATCTCAAGGCATACTCTCTGAAAGCGCATCTTTAGTTTGTTCGTGTCTTCTTTGTAGACATGAAAGGATACATTTACTTAGAATTTTTCTTCTGTCTAATGTTTCATGAAGCAGTATTGTATTATTCAGTTACAGAGCAGTCTCCCCTCCTTTTGTGAGTTGCCCCCCCCCCATTAGTATCAACTCACTTTCCCCTAAGTGTCCTATCTGTGTTGGTGTCGTAATGGAAGCCAGTGACCTTTAGTCGTAACTCTACAATGAGGAGGGTGAATGCCCAGCAACAGCAGCCGTCCAGTGACAGCAGAAATACCCATTTCCTATATGGCCAGAAATGCCCTATGCTCAAAATCTTTTCTACTGATTCTAACACTAGCAATCTTGCCCACAGTCCTCTACTACTCTGCTGGCTTTGACCACGCAGAACCCACAGGTAGGGAGTAATCATAGGTAGGGAGTTTATCGGGTAAGTTACAAGTCAAAGTCAGGGAAACCTCTTTCTACAATTCTTGGGTCCTGACAGTCTCTTCTCAGCCACCAAAGAGCAGTCTCTGAGCCAGGGCTGCCCCACTTGGGCAAGTGTTGCAGAGATTTTTAAACTCTGCCATATAAGGTGCTGGTGACTCTTCTTTCCACCACTAATGTATATTATTGTTAAGTATCATCGAGCACGACTCCCAGAGACCCCAATAAATGCCAGAAGGGACTTAACTCTACCACAAGCCTATCCTGAAGGCCTTCAAGGTTTTCACTCCATGAGTGAGAAGCCTACAGCTCTGTCATGCTTGAGCTCCTGTTACTACTATTCCTATTAGCTGCTTACCACAGCTCAGGTATTACGGTCAGCCCCAGGATCTCAGAGCCAAGTCATTCACTGCACTGTTGGGTTCTTTCTCTTAACAATAACAAGATCTGTTTTCTGCCTCTGTGCAAGCTCTTCTTAAGGCTGGCAGAATGACAAGCAAAACTGATCAGCCCCCACCTGAATGCTGTGTTCATAGATGGTTGTGAGTTCTAGTATCATACAACAACAACAGTAAACACTGTATTTGAATTATTTGACCTGTCCAGGTGCCCTATGCCTTACTTACATTGTTAGCAATCTCTCCAGCCCCGTTGGTGGGCCCCAGACACCTCCTATTTGCCTATTCTTGCCTAGTCCCTTCGTGAGACTTACAAAGATAGTGGTTTAGAATAACTCTATCAAGTCATTTTCTGCACTGCACTGTCTAATCTTTTGATTCCCTCTAGATCTTAAAAAAGCTTAAGACACAAGGCAGACCTTTTTTAATTTTTTTTCTTTTCTATTGTGATTTTAATGAAAGTTTACAGAAAAGTTAGATTTTCATTCATTCATTGTTGCACATTCTCCTTCTCACCCCCAGTTCACCTGAAAAAAATTATTTATTCATAGTTGCATAATTTCCTCCTTCCCCAAGTCCACTTTGCTATACACCTCTTATTCTGGACTCTTGTCATACAGAGAATGCCTAATCAGATATTCCTTTTAAACACTTCTTTCCTTCGTCTCTTCCAGTGCAGTATTCATTACTTACCCCTTTTTTCTCAGTTTCCTCCCAACTCCCATGTCAGTTCTATTCTATAACAGTGGTGATATGCAGTATTTGTCTTTGTGTGATTGAGATATTTCACTCAACATAATGTCCTTGAGCTTCACCTATGATGTATAATATTTTAAGTTAATTTTCCTTGCTTTTTCAGTGCTGCATAGTATTGTGTGAACATACCATAATTATTATATGGCAAACCTTTGTTAATAGTTTAAACTAATGTTCCATTTTAGGATGACTTCGAGGTGTTCCCAGTGTTGATTTCCTCAGAGCTCAGTTTTTGAAGTACTTAGATCCCAGCTTAATTTAGCTTTAACACCATGCTAAGCTAATCAAAGGTGACGGTGTGAGCTAATTTTTCATTTCTTCTTTGCATGTTAAAATGATTCTAATTATCTACCTTTATCTTTTCTTTTTTAACTACAGGATTCCTTGAGAAAGCCAGAGCGTAGACTGCTGTGTGAGAGCAGTAACCGAGCTCTGTCTCTGCAGCATGCAGGCAGATTTTCTGTGAATTGGTTCATCCTCTTTAATGACGCCTTGGTCCATGCCCAGGTTAGCTGGATTCTCATGCTTGAAAGAGATCCTGACTTTTTAGAGCCATTGAAGCTGTATGAACACCCCAAATGTTTGTCTCAAGAGAATGTTTCATCTTTAGAGGTTCACCCTCACCAATTCAGTTGGACTAATTTGGTCCAATTTGACAATCATTTAACTTAATTTTAATTAGTAAAGTATGCCTACTTCAAGCATTGTACTCTTTTAAAGATTTGCCTATATGTGGGAATAATTTGACAACATCATCACAAAAGGTTAGGTGAGAAGCTTAAGGGGCAGTGACTATGCATTGATGTTGGTGAGATAATTTGGAAAAGGGTAAGTATTACAGATGAAACAGTGTCTCTCCAAATAAATGTTCTAAACCATAACTTTTCTGCTGTGGTTATAAGTCTATATTAATGATTTAGGATTTGTGTAGAGTGTGCCTTGGGTCAATTTCTCTTGAGATAAAAGAGGTTAAACAAGTATGAGAGAAGTAGAAGTGGAGAAACAAAGATGCCAGGCCATGTGACCTCACCCATGGACAGAAGCTCAAAGAATATATTAAAAATATATTGGGATTTCTATGAAAGTATTGAATAAATGTTTATCTATAGCTTGTATCTTTTACAGGCTGGATTCAGATTGTTTTTAAATTTCCATCCTTAGAATGAGTGTCATTCATGTTAAGTGATCCTTGGAGCAGAGATGGTCACACCAAGGACAGCTTTGTGTTAGTACTAAGAGATGTGACACCCAGAGGGGTTTAGTCATTTGAAGACATGATACATCAGGGCCCATGTGATTTAGTGTGAAGGAGATGTCAAGACCAAGAGACCCAAATGGAGTTTCTCAGACCTGTTTCCATGTTCTCTTTCAGTTCTCAACTCACCATGTTTTCCCTTTGGCCACACTGTGGGCAGAGCCCCTTTCTGAAGAAGCTGGTGGTGTGTAAGTAGTTTTCCTTCCCCCGCCCAGTGTCTCCCACCCACCCAGGTTGTTTCTTGGGTGAGAGGGAAAGCTCTGCATGTTGAGGCTCACCCTTCTAACACTCAGCGGCTTGTTGTGAAGATCATGACAGGACCCTGTTTCAGAGCCTTTATCCAGGGAGTGGTGAGGAGTCTCCGTGGTCACCTCCTCAGAGCAGAGTAACACTGTGTGCCCTTTCACCAAACCCAGAGCACGCATGCGCTCACATTTAATTGACCTGTATTTCTCTTGAATTGAACAGATTGTGTTTCATATTTGATGTTTGTTGTTGTAATGATGAGTTGTATTGACTGGACTTTTCCCTTGTGAACGTTATAGGAATGGCTTAAAGATAACTACACCCGAGGAGCAGTTCACTCTCATTTCATCAACCCCCCAGGAAAAGGTCAGTCCTTCAGAGTTTTCTTCCACCCTAGGGAACTGTTTCTGTCCTCTGTGGCAGTAAAGAAAAAGAAAAAAAAAATATTTCATCAATGATCCATGGTTACACCTGACAAACCTTCATTAAGCTAAGGCTGTCAGAGTTTTTAAAGTGTGGGTTAGTCAGTTTTAACCATACAGTGGTGAATTCCAAGAACCAACCTTTATTATGCAATAAGAGCATTGAGAGAAAGGGAGGGGGGAAATTCAAGTCAAGGAGAGCTAGCGGTATCGTTTGAGGAGTTGTTGCCTTAAGGTTCCTGACATTTCGTTCTTATCCCTTAGTCTAAGTGGCTTCGGGCAATCAGCCAGGCTGTGGATCAGGCTTTGCGGGGTACCTCTGACCTTCCTCCTTATGGAAGTGGGAGCAGTCTTCAGAGGCAGGAGCCACCCATTTCCCGCAGTGCCAAGTACACGTTCTACAAGGATCCTCGCCTGAAGGATGCCACTTACAGTGGACGCTGGCTTTCTGGGAAACCTCATGGCAGGTGAACACATCGGAGATTCAGCCCTGGCTGCAGATGATCGTCTGACCAACTACTAAATGAAGTGTTATGATTTTTCTGAGACACCAGTTGACTTCTTTCCTCCTTTGTTTATACATTCCAGAGGGATCTTGAAGTGGCCTGATGGAAAGATGTATTCTGGCATGTTCAGGAATGGCTTGGAAGATGGGTAAGAAAATAGTCGGCGAGGGGTTGAGGAAAACAAGTTAAAGGCTCTAATTTCAGCTTCAGTCATAAGTTATGTTTTTTTGTAATATTTTCTCAAACATTAGTTGATTTTTATTTAATGCTTAGAGATGTACACAAAACACTAAAACTTGTAATACAGATAGTTTGTATCTAGATGCCAGCTCTGATTTAGCTGGAGAGACTCTTTCCTGCGATAGCTGTGCGTATTACACAACAGTACAGCTGTTAAAATGGAACTGTGTTTTCTATCATTTCTCAGAAAAAAACTGAGAATTTTAGACAATGTTGATAATGAGACTATTTAGACAGTAGTGCCCTCTTTATACAGATTGGCATGGAGTTTTCTGTTTAGTAGTTGAAGAGCATTAATTCTGTAATATGTTAAGGGAAAATCTTTTAAGTCATATGTTATCCTAATAATTCCCAGTGACATTAAGTTCAGTATTTTTCTTAATACAGCAAATGTATTTATGGGATAAATTTATGTCAGTGAAGTATTTTATGTAATTATAAATTGAATCAGTGTGTGTGTGTGTGTGTATGTAGTAGTAGTAGCAGTAGTAGTATAAATATTGTGATCTTTTTGCATGAGAAATGAGAAGAACCTTTGATTATCTGATTTATTACCCTCACTTTATAGATGAGGGAACTGGATATCTAGATTTACCCAACAGTTAACATCAAATTAGTGGCAGAAATAAGCCCAAGACATAGGTCTTCTGTTTTTCATTGAACTTGTAATAAAACACCTAATCTGTGTGGTGAGGCTGACACTACACTTCTCAAGGACTTGAACAAATTAGCTTGACTAAAGACCTTATTTGCCCCTTTCCTCTTCTAGGTAAATCTTTTCTCTGTCCTCATTGAAATGTTACTGAAAAGTATGTACAAAAAGTGAATGTGTCATTATGTATTTTCCAATTATTTTTTCTCCTTTGCAGGTATGGAGAATACAGAATCCCAAACAAGGCATTGA
The DNA here is from genome assembly GCF_000299155.1 of Elephantulus edwardii. NCBI lineage: Eukaryota > Metazoa > Chordata > Mammalia > Macroscelidea > Macroscelididae > Elephantulus > Elephantulus edwardii. The sequence goes on along the minus strand of NW_006399825.1, from coordinate 7,135,656 downwards.
ACAAGGAAGACCATTATGTTGGCCACTGGAAAGAAGGGAAAATGTGCGGTCAGGGAATCTACAGGTAGTAGCATTGGGTGGAGGGTATGCTATGAGTCAGTTCCAACTTAGTGGTACATAACAACAGTATTGCAGTCCCAGGGATCTGATGGCCGAGTGATGAGGAGTTGCACTGCCAACCCAGAGACAGGCAGTTTGAATTCACTGGCTGTTCCTCAGGAGAAAGATGAGCAACCTCTTTCCGTATGATTCACAACCTCTGAAAACCCACAGGACATCAGCTGTCAGTCCAACTCAGTGGCACCTAACAACAGCAGTGTAAAACCTATGAACTTCTGTAGTCACAATTCCAACCTCACTGCTGTGGGGTCCCTCCACTGGGTTTCCAGGCTGTGAATCTTTAATGTGAGGAGACTTATCTTGTCTCCTGTGGGATACCTGGTGGATTCCAACCACCCACCTTATTGTTAGCCTGATAGATTATATTCTACATCCCCCTCCTTGAATGTCTAAAGCTATGTTATGTCTCCTTTTAAAGATCAACCCCTCACCTATCATAAAGTGAAAAGTTATTTAGTTCTTACCCAAATTGTATAGGCTTTATAAAACTGTAACTTTTTCCAAATCTCCTAAATACCCTCCCTATAAATTTATTTTTGCTACTCAACTTTAGTATGGACTAATTTAAAGCACTTTCTTTTCCTGATAACCAGTCAATACAACTTGTTTTTCCCCTTTTACATCATTGTAAAATACTACCAATGATATCTTTGACTTCTTAATCTCAATCTTTAAAAACTGAGATTTTTTTTGATGGGTGAAAAATAACCATATAATGTGCAGTTATATCTACAGAAACTTTAGTATCATTTGGATCTCCTGAACCTGACAGAAATGAAAAAGCTCAATGCCCTTATGATCTTTGCTCATTCTTTCTAACCGCAGTTATGCCTCTGGTGAAGTATTTGAAGGCTGTTTTCAAGATAACATGCGCCATGGTCATGGGCTCCTGCGAAGTGGAAAATTGACTTCCTCTTCTCCCAGTATGTTCATTGGCCAGTGGATATCAGATAAGAAAGCAGGATATGGTGTCTTTGACGATATCACTAGGTATGACATTTTGCTTCTAACATCAAATTTTCGTGTGTGACTAGTGTCTGTGCTTCTTCAAAAACAGTGATGGTTTTTTTATAAGACTGTCTTCAGTATTGAGGCATTTCTTATTATGAAAACAGAATTTTCCTGTCATCATTTCTGTGAACCAATCATCTATTTCTTTTCAAGATCATAATCTTTTACAGTTAGCGTTCTCTTGGAGAAATTGGAACTCTTACACATTGCTAGTGAGCTGTAAAATAGCGCAGCCACTGTGGAGAGCAGTATGACACTTTCTTAAAAAGTTGAAAATGGAAGTACCATTCTATACAGTAGTCCTACTTGTTGTTGTTGTTGTTGTTGTTCTGTGCCGTCCCGTTGAGTACAGCCCATAGAAACCCTATGAACAACAGACTTGAACCCTGTCCTAGCAGTCATGTTGTTGTTGTGCCACAAGAGCTTCCTGGCAATTATACTGTTATTGTGTGCTGTCAAGTCAGAAATGACTCGTAGCTGACTCTCTAGTAGGTTAGAGGCAGTAAATTTCACAGGAGGAGATTGTCCATCCTCCTCCTACAGAGCAGCTGGTAGACTCGAACTGTGTGCGTGAAGAATTACAGAGCAACTTCTTGCCACTAGGCCACCAGATCTCCCTGGCAATTGTACTTCTAGGTATATATTCTAAAGAAATGAGAGCTGGCACAGGAATAGATGCCGGCACACCCTTATTCATACAACATTATTTACAGTCTCATCAACACATGAATAGACAAAAATACACATACACATAGTGGAATATTAAAAAAATAACAATTTATTAAACACATCATAACATGAACCTGAAGGGCATTATATAATTTAGTAACAAAATGAAAATTATTATTTGAGTCCACTATTATAAAAAGTTAAGGAAGGGTTTACATACAGAAAGAAGCCTTCTTTGATAGTTCCTCAGGATGGGAGGGGAGAAAAGGGGAACAGAAAATCAGTCATTAGGTAATATTCAGACACTGCCTTTATGTCACAACTGACTGACCCTCCAGTGAGTTTTTGGAGGCTGTAAATCTTAAGGGAGCAGATTGCCCATCTTTCTCTCTCAGAGCTGTTGCTGGATTCGAACTGCTAGCAAGAAGCCCCCTTTAAGTTAACAGCACAAGGAGAGGGGACATACAATAGGGGAAAGATCAGCACTAGATACCAGTAAAGAAAGGGACTGTGTGGAGAGGTGCATAGAGTTAGAGACAGCAAAGATAAACACTGGCACACGGTCTCTCTCTAAAAATGAGCCTTTTTTAAATTTTTATTT
>NW_006399825.1:7085245-7131077 GCF_000299155.1 Elephantulus edwardii | reverse complement strand
TCTCCATTGAGAACAATGTTGAAAATGAGCCTTTTTTATGGTAAACCTCATTTTTCTCTCTTTTTTTTCTTACTATACCTCACACATTTTTTTTCTAACATTTCTTTTTGTCCTACTGATTTGATATTCTTTTTTGTCGTGATTTTAGTGAGAGTTTCCAGATAGGATGGGTTATAATTTATTCATTTTTTTTTTACTTTTTCTCCTTCCCTCACCAGTAGTTCTATTTTAAAGAAGAGAAAATTTGGCATCAATTTGATTCTGCCTATTAATTTTTATTAGAATTCTTTTGAGTAAAAAATCTGCATTGTTCAATTATGTATTTTAATGTTACTGACGTGGTAGATACAGTATATACTCTAGAGGACCATGTTTTGAGTTGATCTCTGTTATCTTGACCTGTGTTTGAGAAGAGAGAATTAACTGACACTTAACCTTGCCACGAGTGCTTGGCTCTCCCACGTGATAGTCTTCCCTTTTCCTACCAGACTCTCTACCATTATGAATTTTTTTTTTTAATTTTTTTAAATTTTCACACAGGGGAGAAAAGTATATGGGAATGTGGCAAGATGATGTATGTCAAGGAAATGGTGTGGTAGTTACTCAGTTTGGATTATACTATGAAGGCAACTTTAACCTTAACAAGATGATGGTGAGTGGAATATTTCTATAGTGTTACTATTGACTAAAAAAAAATAAACCGTGTCCTTATTTATTTTTAATTATAATTAATATTCTGTACTTCTTAGCACTATTTGTCTTGTCTTTTAAGATTGCTTAAGTTTTTGAGGGGTTTGGCTTTGTATACGCAAAAGATATTTTTTGTGTTGTGATTTTTGTTTTATTTCTTCCTAACAGGGAAATGGTGTCTTACTTTCTGAAGATGATACTATCTATGAGGGAGAGTTTTCAGATGATTGGACTCTTAATGGAAAGGTTAGACACTAACTTTATTTGTCTAGTATAACCTTTCACATTGTTTCCTTGACTTTATAGAAAAAGCTAATTTACATGCCATAAAATTTAACATGTGTTTAACATTGGTTTTTTTCCCACTTTTTTTACTGGTTTGAATAATGCTGCTATATGAATATTTGAATACAACTTTTTGCATCAGCATGTAAGACAAAGAAAAGCAGTCTCCTGTGTGTTTTAGAGTCACCGAAAACCTGCTGGATGGTCCGCCATGAGTTGATTTCAACTTGATGGCATATAGCAAGTCATACTGAGTTGCAAGGGTTCTTTATATATTCTCCATGTTGTGGGTATGTGCTGTCAAGTCAGAACCGACTTAAAACTGACCCTTCAGCATATTTTCAGAGGCTGTCAATCTCACAGGAGGAGATTGTCTGTCTTTCTCCCTCATAACAGCTGGTTCATTCGAACCTCTTACCTTTGAGTTGGCAGCACAACTCCTTACTCACTAGGCCACCAGAGCAAGTCCTTTATCAGATAGATGATTTACAAATATTTTTCTCTGATCTGTGGCTTGCTTTTCACTTTCTTGATGGTATCCTTTGAAACACGGAAGGTTTTTTTGGTGATTTTGGCTTTTGTTTTTTCTTTTCTTTTTTTTTTTTAACGTGAGTGCAAGTTTATAAATCATACGGTTTATCAGCTTTTCCTAGAAATCATTTTTTTATGTCATATCTGAAAAAGTTAATTCAAAGTTATGAAGACCGTCTTTGTTTTCATCCTTTATTTTGTTAACCTCATGTATTTAGCCACCAGCCCTGCTTTCCAGGGCTACATTGCACTTAGTTATGATGCAATCCATTTTCCATATTGTAGGATTGAATGTTGAGGATCTGTATTTGGAAAGGATATTGACCGTTGCTTTTCTTTCTCCAATGTGTGTTTTTGTCTTTCATTGGAGTCAAGGTACTACTGGCTTCATAGAATGAGTTGACAAGTGTTTCCTCCTGTTTTCTGAAAAAAATTTATGAAGCCTTGTTATTTATAAATGTTGGGAGAAATTACTAGTGAAGCCAGGTGGACCTGGACGTTTTTGTGTTTGTGAGAAAATTTTCACTTTCTAATTGATTTTTGTGCTAATAGATCTATTTAGATTTTCTATTTCTTCTTGAGAGGGTTTGAATAATTTTTTCCTGTTTTTTTATTTAAATTATCTAATTTGTTAACATAAAATTGGTCTCCAAGGATTCTTTTTAATTTCTGAAAGATTGGTAATAATATCCTCTATTTCATTATTTATTTGGGTGGCTTGTTCATTGTCTTTCTCAGTTTAGCCAAATGTTCATTGATCCTATTGATTTTCTGCAAACATTTGGCTTAATTGATTTTTTCTCTTTTTGTGTATGTTTTCCGTTTCATTGGTTTCTACTTTAATGTTGTTTCCTACTTCATTCATTCTTTGAATTTACTTTGCTCCTTTTTTCTAGTTTTGTAAACTGAGAACTTAGATTGCTGACTTGACCTCTTTATTTCTGTTTTAATATAAGTGCTTACCACTGTAAATTTCTCTTCAAACACTGCTTTAGCAGATCCTGTAAAATTTGGTATGTGTTTGCTTTCTTTTAGCTCAAAATATTTTCTAGTACTTACAATTAATTCTTTGACCCATGACTCGTTTTCTTAGAAATTTTTGCACATGCTTGCATATGCAATTTCTTAAAAGAATGTGAACTAGTAAACAGTAAATAAAAAAGACCATAATAGCCTTTTAGTCTTTAATTGTTCTTTTTTCCTGCCTAGTTGAATTAACTTGACTCTCCAATAGAATTTTTTTTTTTATTTTGACCAGAAGTAGTAAAAGCAGACCTCCTTATCACATTCCTACTCTTAGGAAAAGAACATTTAGTCTTTCATCATTAAATATGTTGTTAGACGTAGTATTGAAAATCTTTCCTCTAATTGCACTTTCCCCTCTAACTTTTCTTAGGGAACACTGACTATGCCAAATGGAGACTACATTGAAGGTTTTTTTAATGGAGAATGGGGATCTGGGATAAAAATCACTGGAACCTACTTCAAACCTAGTCTGTATGAGAGTGACAAAGACAGACCCAAAGTTTTGTGAGTAACTAATGTTATTCTGAATTAATTATTTACTATTTTGTGTTGCCTTGTAGTTATCAAAGATGGTAAATATTTTAAATATATGAACAAGTTTTAATTTTTTTTAATAAAACCACGTATAACCTCTTTGATTTGTTCAACTTACACCCCTGTAGATAAACATATAGTCTTGTATAGACTCTAAATCTTAGAGCTTAGATGTTTGACATGAAAGTACCATAAGAATGATTACCTTGTTAATAGTGCAGGTGACTGAAATAGAGGATGCTTAAATGGAACCTCTGTGAAAACTTATTTAAAGGATAAATATCAATCCATATTGAACAATAAAATCTATAAAATGTTAGAGGGGGGAAAAGATACAATCGAAGTATATAGTTTCCTTCCTCTGTGTTTCTGATATATGTGAATTTCCCTTGATTTATTCCAACTTTTTTTATTTTGATAGTATTTCCGTTTCTTTGTTCTGATGTGAGCTTGATATATTTTCTATACTATGCTTATTTTTAGAGTATTTTTAGAACCCATTAGGTAATGCATTTCACAGTTCTCATTGTGAGAGGTACAAAGCACAGAACATTCTTATTTTAGCAGGAATCAATTTTTACAGAATCAATTCTGTGGAAGTGTAGATAGCAGAAGAATCGATTCTGTTGTGCTTTAGCTTAGTAAGACAATTCTGTTATGCTCTGTATTTAACAATGTACACACTTTTGTGTTTATTAAACAATGAGTAGTCAAAACTATCCCTTTAAAATTGTCACTTAGTATTTTTGTAGTGGAACCACCAATGAGCCAGTTTTTGTCACAGATCATTCCCATTTATATTAGAAAGTTTCTACTCTTTCAGATAAGTTGTTTTTTTTTTTTATATACAAAAGAAGTGATTATTAAAGGTTAACATGGCTTTATTAGCAGGAAACTAGGAAACCTGGCAGTTTCGGCTGATGAGAAGTGGAAAGCAGTGTTTGATGAATGTTGGCGCCAACTGGGCTGTGAGAGCCCCAGCCAAGGGGAAGTTTGGAAAGCGTGGGATAATATTGCTGTGGCCCTGACGACCAATCGACGCCAACACAGAGATAGGTGAGTGAATGCCTGGTCAGAGTGGGGAGGAGCATGTTAGGGAGATAAAATATAAAGCCAATGAGTAATCACACTTCCTTCACATTTAATTTAAAACATAACTTTAAAGTTAATGTATTTTTCTTTTCTAAGTAAGATGCAGTGAAATATCTCTGATGGCTTTCTGGTGAATCACTGGAATCATGTAGTTGTCACGGGGACCTTGATGTATTTGTTTTAACTGAACTCAACTGTAAAACTTGGACAGAATACTTAGTCTTCTCCTGAACTCAACTTTCACTGAATGTTTATGTAACAATTAGTGAGCTCAGAAGTAAATATCAGCAATAAATATCAGCAAATGAATTGGGGAAGACCACCAGAACTCAGCATTGTTGAAACCGTAGTGGAGTTTTTTCCCCCCTGTAATATCCCTTGGCCTGAACTCAACATTACCTGGAAGTGGTGCAGACAGAGCCAAGGGGAAAAATATCAAAAGAGCTCACTTTGGTTTGTATATGTGAGACTGTATACACTTGATTTTTAAAGTCTCTTTTATTTCATTTGCAGATGGCAGGTACTTCTTTAGCATCTTTTTATTGTTTATTTTGGGTGAGGGGCTGTGAGAGAGAGAGACAGCGAAAGGAAGAGTGAGATTGTGTGTGTGTGTGTGTGTGTGAGAGAGAGAGACTTGGTTTTTTAAAATGTGGAAAGAAGTTAGGCTCTTCTCATTTGGTACTCCAACTTGATTATAGTATGAAATGAGAGGAAATGAATTTATATATAGAATTATGTTGCTACCACCAATGTCTGATTTTTTTGTGTAGAAAAATATAATAATAACGATGGTAAATTATCTCTAATTTCTTGCTGGTTGTAATATCGTGATAGGGTGGCATTATGAAACACTTATTTTACATGTCTTGTCTTAGCCTTTTCACCCAAAGTTTCACTTTAACTCACATCTGCATACCTTACCACCCGTTGGAGTGTCCTCATTTCTGTCCTTGCTTTTTGTGCTTATTTTCATTTCTTCTTTGTGCCCCTTGCTTTGTTTTTATCTTCTTGTTCCTAAATTCCTCTCTCTCTCTCTTACTATGTTTTTTCCCTTCTTCACTAAATATGATCAATTTTCTTTGTAGTATTTCCCAGCATTGTAGTTTAGAGTGGAGTAAAATCTTTATTACTTGGTGGTTTTTGTTTTTTTTTTTGCTGTTATGTACCTTTGATGTTTGAATCAACCTATAGCTGACCATCTTGCACATTTTCAGAGGCAGCAAATCTCATGGGAGGAGATTATCCATCCTCCCATAGAACAGTTGGTGGATTCGAACCGTATGCATTCATGTTGGCATCGCAGTTCCTAGGTCACCAGAGCTCATAGTTGGTATTAAGTAACATTTTATTTTTTAAAAAAATTATTATTAATTTCAATGAAAATTTACAGAGACTTTAGATTTCCATTCATTCGTTGTTGCACTTTTCTCCCCTTCCAACCGCCCCCCACCCCAGTACACTACCCTCTTGGAAAAGTAAAAGAAAAATTCTTTCATTGTTTTACAAGCCCTCCCCCCAGGTCCACTCCACTATGCAGCCTTCACTCTGGACTCCTGTCATGACAAAAATACCTAATCATATATCCCTTTTAAACAGTTTTCTCCCTCATCTGTTTCAGTGCAGTATACATTATTGAACCCATCTTTCCCAGTCTCCCCCCAGCCCCAAGGTCAGTCCTGTTTTACAGCAGTCGCACCATGCGCTATTTGTCCTTTTGTGACTGAGATATTCACTCAGCATAATGTCCTCCAGGGTCACCCATTTTGAATAATATTGCATGAGTTCCTTGTTTTTCAATGCAGCATAGTATTCCATTGTGTGACTAGACCACAGCTTCTCTATCCATTTGTTTGTTGATGAGCACTTAGGTTGTTTCCAACTCCTTGCTATTGTGAACAAAGCTGCCATAAACATGGGTGTGCATATATCTGCTTGGATGTCAGTTATGATCTCTTTGGGGTATATTCCCAGTAGTGGAATTTCTGGGTCAAATGGTATCTCTATTTGCAACTTTTTGAGAAAGCGCCATACCACCTTCCACAGTGGTTGCACCATTAAGTAACATTTTAAATGAATATTACATAAGCCAGTTACCATTTATAAGCTCACTTGTGTTCAGTGTTTAATTCCCTACTTAGTTGCTAACTGTTTTATGTACACATTTACACATCTTATTTATTCATATGAAAAACATAGGCGTTCTTTTCCTTTTTATAGCCCAGAGATACTAAGTCGTTCACAGACTCAAACTCTGGAGAGTTTGGAATTCATTCCCCACCATGTTGGTGCCTTCTCTGTGGAGAAATATGATGACATCAAGAAATACTTAATAAAGGTAAACAAAATTAAAAATTCACTGTCCCCTGTGAATTGGTAATACAAGTACCACACATTTCATTCAAGTTACTTCATACTTTCCTATTACCTTTGCACTCCTGGTGGTACAGTGATTAAGCATTTCACTGCTACCCAAAAACCAGCAATTTGAACCTCCCAGGAATTCCACTGGAGCTCGAGATAGTCTGTGGCCATAAAAATGATGACCACTCTAATTGTGGCTTTTCTGCTATGTATTTTGTTTATTCTCAATCTATGAAAGCTCATTCTGCCTAAAGATTTAAGTTTTGTAAGGTGTTCAGGAAGGTTCCTAAGAACTAAGGTCAGTGTTTAAAGTCTTCTTTAGTAAACTGCAAATTGTCTGTTAAAGCATATTGCCCTGGCTGAACATCCTCTCTGTGCTTCTCCAACTCTGTAAGACCAGTTACTATTTAAAGTGTGCCATGCATTGTATAAGACTTCAGTTAAAGGCCTTATGAGGCTTCAAGGTTGAAGAATGGCTGTCTCAGAGCATAATTTGTAGTCCCTTTTCTCCAAGGCAGTGCTTTATTTTGTTGTTGTTTAAAACATATTTTTGTTGTTGTAAAATCCTTTGACTTGAATACAATCCTAGCAACCCTGTGAACAGTGGATCTGAACTCTTCCCTATGCTGTGCTGTCCTCACCATCTCTGGCATACGTGAGCCCATCGTTACAGTCACTATCAATCCATCCCACTGAGGGTCCTCCTACACTGACCCCTCTACCTTTCAAAGCATGACGTCCTTTTCCAAAATCAGGCCCCTCCTAACAAGTCCAAAGTGTATGAGATTAAATTTCATTATCCTTACTGTACCTTTTCCAAGATGTATTTGTTTGTTCTTTTGGCAGTCCATGGGATATTCAGTACTCTTCTCCAACACCACAACTCAAAGACGTCAGTTCTTCTTTTGTTCTCATTCATTGTCCAGCTTTCAGCTGCATAGCAAGTAATTGAAAAGATTATGGTTTGGATCAGGTGTACCTTAATCTTCAAACTGACATCATTGCTCTTCAGCACCTTGAAGTGGTCCCTAACAGCAAATTTTCCCAGTGTAATAATATATCTTTTAATTTCCTGGATGCTGGTGCCAAGGGTATTGGTTATGGATTTAAGCAAGATGAAATCATTGATAATTTCTATCTCTTCACCTGTCATGATGTTGTCTATTGACCCAGTGGTGAGAATTTTTGTTTTCTTGATGTTGAGATGAACTTCACATTGAATTCTGTAGTCTTTGATACTCTGCAGCAAGCGTCTCAAGTCCTCCTCACTTGTAGTCAAAAAGGTTATGTCATCTGCAAAACACCGATTGTTGATGAGTTTTCCTGGAATCCTGATGCCATCTTTTTCTTCATTTAGTCCAGCTTCTTGAATGATTCGTCTGCATACAAATTAAATAGAAATCAATAGAAAGGAAATAGCCCTGACACAGCTTGCCTGGTTTTAAACAATGCAGTGTTCCCTTGTTCTGTCTGGACAACTTCTTGTTCTAGGTACAGGTTTTGATGAGCACAATTGAGTGTTCAGGAATTCCTATTTTTCTCAGTGTCATCCATAACTTGTTATGATCCACACAGTCAAAAGTCTTTGCGTAATCAAAAAAACACAAATACACATCCTTCTGGTATTCACTGCTCTCAGCCAAGATCCACCTGACATCAGCATTTATATCCCTTGGTGCTATAGCTTCCTCTGTATCCAGCCTGAATTTCTGCAAGTTCTGTCAATGTACAGGTTTAGATGTTCTGAATAAGTTTAGCAAGATTTACTTGCATGCTTTATTCTCATAACTATTCAGAAATTTCCACATTTTTTTGGATCACCTTTTGCGAACAAATATGGATCTCTTCCAATCTCTTGGCCAGGTAGCTATCCTTAGATTTCCTTGCTTCGGGCATAACTTGGAAAAGTATATTAGAACCTTTATTTTAATGGTGGTCTGCCTCATTTCTTTCAAAACTATGTTCCCAAGATGTTAGAGAGAAGCTTTGATTAAAAAGATGATGAACTTCTACTGAATAGAATTTTGCTATATCCAGTACTTGAAGGGGATAGCTTAGACTATATCTGAGAACATTTTAAAAATTAACATTTATGAAATTGTAGCTGATTGATCAATATTTCTGCCATCAGCATGAATTGACCAATGCATTGATTCTGTCTGCTCAGGCGTGTGACACCCCCCTCCACCCACTGGGTGGACTTGTGGAGACGCTGGTTGCCGTGTATAGAATGACGTACGTGGGTGTTGGAGCCAACCGCCGATTATTGCAGGAGGCTGTAAAGGAGATCAAGTCCTATCTTAAGCGAATTTTCCAGCTGGTGAGGTGAGAGATGCTTTACTTGAACTCTGCAAACTGCAAGGATTACTGGTTTATACTAATCCTTGGTCATCCTCACCCTGAATTTAGAGTTTGCAGTTTTGTAAGCAATGGTGAATTTTCCACTTTACCACAGAAATTACTCATCAAGAAAACAGCTTCATGTCACAGGTCCTAAAGTAGATTAGTAAAATTCTCTTTTTCTTTATTTCGTGGATATAAAAAAGATGAACCTTGATGATCACCTGTGCTTATTTTTTTTTCTTGCTTATTAATGACAAACTCAAAGCTCAAGTTCCTTGCCATAAAGTGGACACCAACTCATAGCACACCCTCCAGCAGGGTTTTTTTTGGTTGTTGTTAAAAAGTTAAGATAGATTTATTATAAAGTGCTTCCCAGAAGGATGTAGGAGAGGTCCCGCCAGCATTTTTTGATAGTCTGAGTTACCTGGGAGGAAATTGCTCTTCTTTCTCCCATGAAACCTTCAGAGGATTCAAACCACCAGAGAGGCCCATCATTTGAGTTAAAAACTCCCTAAGACTTTTCCACCAGACCACCCTTAATGATAACAGAAAACTGAAATACACATTTTTAAAAACTCTAATTCTGTGTGAAACACTGTAGTTGTGTTGCTTAGATTTAATTTTAAAAATCATGTCTCTAAAACCTAACTACAGACTAGACAAAGTTCAATCCGAAGTTTTGTCCATGAATATTTATATCCTTTCCTTTGACAAGAACATTATTCACTTATTTATTTAAGAAATACTTATTATGTCCTATGAATTAGCCCCCGGTCTACGTCCTGGAGGGATATACGTGTAAAAACCAAAAAATAAACTGTGCTTTGTGCTCTCATGGAGCTTGCATCCAGACTTAAGACAGCAGACAGATAATAAAATACATTATGTCAGATGGTAGTAAGTGCTTAGGGGAAAAGAAGAGAGTGGAGCTGGAGATGGGCTGGTGCCCTTTTAAATAGTGTTAGCAGACCTAGTAAAGCAATGTGCAAGTAGAAACTTTGAAGGAGTTGAGAAATCAAAATAATAAGCACCTTTGGAGAGAGGATTTCAGGCAGCAAGAAATGTCAGAGCTTATAAGACTCAAGCAACCTGATCTTTTACTGCATTTAAGCCAGTAAGTAAATGCAGCATTGAGATTATGAGACATACTTTGGTTATTTGTGCTGGAAAACGTCATTATGTGTACAGCCTCAAATCTGATGAATGCATTTGGAAATTTTTTGAGTTTTGAGCATGCAATGGGATATACAAAAAAAGATCTCTGATCTGGGAGTAATTTAGCTCTCATATTATCAACTGTCAAACCAAAGTCAGTAGCCATTGAGCCCATTCCAATTCCCATCCCAACTCATGGTGGTGTGCACTGGGTTTCCTAGGCTGTAACCCTAAAGGAAGGAGATTGCCCCTGTTGCTGCCTTGTGACGCTGGTGAATTTGAACCTTCAGAGAAACACGGCTTTTTTATTAACAGCACAACACTTTATGGACTAAGGCACCAAAGCTCCTTGTGGATTTTATCTCCCTTCAACTATGAAATCATTAGGAACAGAGTCAAAAGTAGAGTAGTAAGTATGCACGAGGAAAAAAAATTTTAACTGACAGAAGCCTTTCAGCCTCTGTTTGGCAGCCACAGCTCTCTATTATAAGGGCAACAGGGTGCCTGGGACCCCAGAATTCAGACTTAGGGGAGAAAATATAGAATACTTCTTTCCAGGATAGAACAACATTTTCCTTTCAAAGATCAAAGATAAAAATGGGCAAAACTCAGAGCTTAGCACTTTAAGAATTAATTTTCAGCATTTTGAGTTTTTATTTAAAAACTCAGTTTTACATTGAGTCTTTGTAATCTATTTAACCTTTTCCCCTTAATGTTGAATATTTAAGTGGTTTCCATTAGCATGTGTTTACTTTCTAGTCCTTCATTGAAGACTTAATACAGATGGTAAATCTCAGGTGAGATTTACCATTAGGAAAAACAGAAAGCAAATGAAGGGGTTTTTTTTTAAGTGATATTGTTCATTAGCTATACTCTTAAGATGTTTCTCACAGAAACTTAAGAATTCCAGGGAACTTAAGTATTTAATTCACATAAAAATAAAATTTCTTAAGTCCTTAAATAGATTAAGCCTCAGAAATACATCTTTAAGGGCACTCTGGTGGCATAGTGGCAAGAAGGTGCACTACAATCCCAGAGGTATGCGGTTCAAATCCGCCAGATGCTCTGCCAGAGAAGGAGGGGCAATCTCCTCCTGTACCAGTCAGATCCGATTTGACAGTACACGCACAAAATAATAAAAAGAAAAAAAAATACATCTTTATTCGCTTTTCCTATTCTAGAGGTATTTGAAGTGAACCCTGAGGGTAAGTCCCTAGAGAGCTGTGCTGCTAACTAATCTAAAGGCTTTGATTTTCTGGGGGTTTGAGCCCACCAGCCACTCTGAGGGAGAAAGATGGACAGTCACCTCTTGTGGTATCTACAGCCTCCAGAACCCACTGGAGGGTTAGCTGTCTGTCGGTTCTTGCTCTGTAATAGTGAGAGAGGTCACCATCCCTGTAATTATATTCTTTCTCCTTAGGTTCTTATTTCCTGAGCTTCCTGAAGAGGGCAGCACAATTCCTCTCTCAACTCCTTTGCCAACTGAAAGGAAATCCTTTTGCACGGGGAAGTCAGACTCCAGATCGGAATCCCCAGAGCCAGGGTAAATGGATGTGGGTGGGAATAATGGAGAAAGAAAGTAGAGACCAGGATGGTCTTATCCAAGAAGTCGCAGGAAAAAGTTGTTTTCTTCAGCTCTCAGTTTCTCATTTGTAAAGTGAAATGATCTGTGACGTTACTTTTCCCATCTCATTTTTTATGGGAAGTGTAGTCATGTAGTCACAAATGACTAGGCATAAGGGCTGCTGAGTAAAGTACCATTGTGCTGACTCTTGTAACCTCAGAGAAATAAGCCGTGGTTTTCAGTTAGGTTTGGACTAAAAGAGAATTCACACTGGGTCCAATCTGGGATCCTAGGTAAGACTCTCATGTGCCCTCCATATTGAAAGGGTCGAACAGTATTGTATCTGTTGTGCTCAAAATCCTTTTGATTTTTAGCCAAAATCTTTGACAACCATTGATTCTATATCAAATTTTAACATCTCTGCTTCTCCCCTTCCACTGCAATACTTTGTAGTTATGTGGTAACAAGTTCTGGATTATTGCTTCCTGTGTTGCTACCTCGGCTCTACCCACCACTCTTTATGCTTTATGCCTTGGACAATGATCGTGAGGAAGACGTTTACTGGGAATGTGTTTTGCGACTCAATAAGCAGCCAGATACTGCTCTTCTGGGATTTCTTGGGGTTCAGAGGTAAATACAGTAGTTATGAGGCAAACCCAAATGGTTTTCACTTAAAAGGCAAACATCATTACCAGGAACTTGGTACTGGGATCTGATGGCATACATAGCTTCCAGCTTGTTTATTTGGCTATTAGTCTTAATATGTAAAGCAGTGATCCTTAGTAATTATTTTTGAAAATCTATAGAGATGAGTATGCAACTTGCTCTTTTGGAAGTTGTTTTTAGTCATGTTTGTGTGTGGATTTGAATATGAGTTATCCTGTTTGGTGTTTTATGGCTCTTTAAAGCAAAATGTATATTTTATATTCACATTCCTCAGAAAACATAATTGTATTAAATCTTTGGCATTTTTGTTCTTTCTCTTTCTTACCTCCACACCAGCCATTTCTTACTAGAAAATTTTAGAATTATTTTTATGTGTGGGGCATTGTTTATTATTATTTCAGGAAAGTACTAAGTGATTAGGTTTCTTTTTTGTTCTGTGATGAAACTAATTTCCATGCAATGATTATTTATCTGTGCTACTTTTTAAAAAAGGAAATGGGTATACTAAAATTGGAAATAATTTTTTAAGTGAAATAAAAGTAAAAATGAGGTAAAACTAAGTAAAAGAAAGATACTCGCTAGTGTTTGGGAACATCTATAATATGTTTAAATAGTGACACATCCCTTAAAGCTAGACTAGAAATGCTCAAAGAACTTCTAGAACATTTTGAAAATATAGCCAGTCTGTGGAATAGTCCTTTTTAGTAGACATTGAGGAGCCAGTGTAGCTGTCAGGTGTTTTTAAAGGGATTTATGTATAGTTATATTTAGTGGAAAGCTAATCTGTTTTTATAGGTCTTTATCTTCCATAAATAACAGCTAATACTAACAATTTATGGATTCCATTGTAGGAAGTTTTGGCCTGTGACATTGTCAATCCTTGGAGAGAGTAAAAAGGTATGATGGAATTTCATTTACTTTGGTGTGGGGGATTCGAGATAGCAAAAAAAAAAATTCGCAATGGGTCTAATCTGGGGTCCTGAGCACGTGTTAGCATCACTTAGTCACCAAAGACTTGCCATCTGGCATTGGAATAATTTCTTTTCTTGTTTATTTAACAGGTTTTACCAACCACAAAAGATGCTTGCTTTGCCTCGGCAGTAGAATGTCTACAGCAGATCAGGTGATCTCTTACTTGTTGAATAATTACATAAATAAAAACAATGGTTAATCTGTTCCTGAGGACTTAAGCGCTAGAGTTTTCCTTCTCCCTAAGATGATGTCAATCTGGAAATCAGAAGGAATCTTCATTTGAATTATATTTTATACTAAGAGGCCTTGGTATTTTTTCCAAAGCGATAGATAGTACACTTTCCCAGACACTTGTCTGTATAAGCACTTTTTATTTTTTTTTCTATAATTATATTTTATTAATTTTCATAAACATTTACAGAGATTTTGGGTTTCCATTCATTCATTGTTGCACTATTCTCTCTACCCTCCTCCCAGTTTGTTCTTGTCCAAATGCCACAGTGTTTGTCAAAGCCAGTTCTGATTAATCTTCTTTGTCAGTGTGTCCTTTGCCATTCCCTATCACTCCTCCCTGAGAGAGACTTCACCTTGAGTCATAAGGAAAAGGGGATGGCGTATTCTCTTAGCTACTTCCTGCTGAAAAGGGACGCTGTGGGTTTCAGGGTGAAGATCTTCTCTCACTACTCTAAAGGGCCCCTTTGGCAGTAGGAAACACATAGACTATTATGGAGATTGATTTTGGAATTTAGATGCACTCTTATTGATTGTGCTTGGCCGTACATGTTCATATCCTTGAAGATGTATCATGGGGGTGTTGCAACCTAGAAGACACAAATTTGACTAACAAGTTATAAGTACATGAGTCCAAAAATTATGGAAAAGTAAAAGAAAGGATTCTTTCATTGTTTTACAAACCCTCCCCCAGGTCCCCTCCACCATGTAGCCCTCGCTCTAGTCTCCTGTGATGACAGAAATACCTAGTTATATATCTCTTTTAAACAGTTTTCTCCCTCCTCTGTTTCAGTGCAGTATACATTATTGAACCCATCTTACTCAGTCTCTCCCCAACCCCAAGGACAGTCCCATTCTACAACAGTGGCATCATGTAATATTTATCCTTTTGTGACTGGGATATTTCACTCAGCATAATGTTCTCCAGAGTCAACCATTTTGAATAATATTGCATGAGTTCCTTGTTTTTTAATGCAGCATAGTATTCCATTGTGCGAATATACCACAGCTTCTCTGCCATTCGTTTGTTGATGGGCACTTAGGTTGTTTCCAACTCCTTGCTATTGTGAACAAAGCTGCAATAAACATGGGTGTGCATATATCTGCTTGGATGTCAGCTATGGTCTCTTCTTTTTAGCCAAATAAAAATTAACCAAGTGCCTTGGTCCAAAGAAGAGCATACATTAGGAAAATAAGGTGCTATATAGGGATAAGAGAAGAGGAATATATGGTCTGGGGAATTCTTCTATGTGGACCTAAGAAAGTGGAGACTTCTCAACTATAGATTATGAAAATTGTCCTTCCCAGGGTCTCATTATATGTGATGTGTCCCAATTAAGGCATATGAACTCTAGAAGAGAGTATTATTTTTAAAAGCTCAAATGGCCTTATTAAGAAAATCATAAGATACTTTGTTATCATTCTCTTGTAACAGCACAACCTTCACCCCATCTGATAAACTGAAGGTCATCCAGCAGACATTTGAGGAGATCTCTCAGAGTGTCCTGGCAACACTCCAAGAAGACTTCCTATGGTCTATGGATGACCTGTTTCCAGTTTTCCTTTATGTGGTGCTACGGGCCAGGTATTTGTTTCATCTTCTTTTGTTATTTTTATACTCTTTGATGTTTAGTGAGGAGAGATTTGACTTTGCAGTCCGTAGGGAGCTAGCTGCACTGCTAACCCAAACACAGCACCTTTCTGGCTGTTCAAATCCACCAGCAGCAGCAACTGGGCAGAAAGGTGGGCCCTCTCTTCCCGTGCAACTCACAACCTCTGCAGGGTCAACTATGTTCCTGCTCAACGGCAATGAGTGTAAGTGAGTTAATAATAGTAACTCACTTTGAAAATGTTTACACATTTGGTGTGCTCAGGGTGAGAGTTTACACAGCAAAGTGGGTTCCCATGTAATAATTTGTACACAGGTTACTCAGGGATATTGGTTGCATATTCTACAGTGTGAGGTGTAGAAACCAAAGTCCCCAAAACCCTTGCTGTTGTCCTACTCAGAGCTGCCTGGTGGTGCAGAACAGCCCAGCAAGCACCAAGCTGTGGAATGTTACGCTTTTTCTGGCCCTATGGTGTGAACGTGCTCCCACACTAGGGAAATGGCCTTTCATCAGCCCACTCCACTGTGCTGCGAGCTTCTTACTGAATTGTTCTTCTGTTTCCCTCAGATTCAGGAGGGAAATGGGCGTGTCGGTGGAAGTCATTCAGCTTCTTTTTCTCTTTGGGACAGGATTAGGAATTTGGGCTCTGAAGTACACCTCATCGAGGATCTGATGGACCCCTATCTTCAGCATGGGGAACAGGGTATAATGTTCACTACTTTGAAGGTGAGCATAGATCTTTATTTAATGATCTGGTCATCCTGAAATCTGGCTGTCACATGACATAAATCTATCATTAATGACTTCTCTATGTAGAAGATTAGTGAATAGCAAATACCTTTTGAATACATGGATAGGGTGATGGCAGGGAATAAGGGAAAATGATAGCAGCTCAATGTAATGGACTGTCCTTTTAATAAATTTTATTTTAATCCCGTGTTTTGGTTTTGGTTTGGTTTTTGGTTTTGTTTTGGTTTTCATTTCTTTACAAGTAAATTTAAAAGTGTTTTGGACTTTTTTTCCAGGCATGTTACTACCAGATCCAACGTGAAAAGCTGAACTAGACTGAAACAGCTTGAAACTGGATTATCTACAAAAGAATGTCCTACCACCATCTGGAGTCTTCCTGTAGTGGCAAAAGGAACGGCACTGAGATTAGGAAGGACCTATGTTCTTTTGGTTGTTATATCTGAGCCTTACCAATGATCAGAGAGCCCTGAGCCCAGAAAATTTAAAAAACTTTATTATTTAAAGGGAGGATTGAAAAGAAAGTCGCAATCCAATTAGACCAAGTCTTGGCATATGTTAAGCTCCAAAAAAAATATCCTCCTTCTACTGTTTGTAATAAATGAGAATATCTCTTTCTAAAAGTAAAAATTATAATAACTACACAAAGCTGTAAGAAAAGGTTTTACTATCACTTCATAAATTAAAGAAGTCAATATGTTTGAGTTTCTGGCTTGCCTGAATCCATCTGCAGTGACCTCAAACCCCTTTGCAAGGGGGTGGTTATACTTGAAACTACAGTAGCCATCTTCTGCCTTCCAAAACCACGCGATCATGTGTGCATCGTGCTGCTTTGCTGAAGGAGGGGAAAGAGGAACTTACAACTGCAGTTTTAACTTTTCTAAGCTTTCCCACCAGGGTATTTGTGATGGGAAAGATTCTTTGTCACAACTTCCATACCCAGACCCCAAATGTGGAATGCATCCAAACAGGAGTCTTTTTCTTCCTCCTTAGAAAGAACATAGGAATGTTGTTCTTGAGTTTTTTTACTAAGCTACAGAGAGCAAGTCCGCTGGAATGCAAACACTGGCTCTGAGCTACTGTAGAAACGCCTTTGTCTGTGTGCAAATGCTGAGTCCCAAGGCCTGCAAATGAGTCTGGAGAGCTTCACCTCACGGCCTGTGCTCTGGAAAGGGGACTGCAGATGTGGGACACACAGAAGCAAAGGCCTCCAGCCTTCCCCACCCTAGTGTTGCACTACTTCCTCGACCCTCACACTCAACTCACCGAAGAAGAGGAAAAATGAAACCAGCTTTGGCTTTTCCCATCTCCGACATCTTGTGACACCTCAGAATGTCAGTGTTCTGCGCTTTTTTAAAAACGAATGTCCCATTGTGGTTTAAAGTGGTTGGTTTACACTGTACAAGTAACACTAGTAGTTGTTTTGAATAACATAGGTGCTCTTCCTCATCTCATCTCCCACGTACGTGGGGGCGTCCGGAGTGCCTCCTGACATATGTTAACTGACTCGGCTCATGTTAATCAGTTTTGAAAAAGGAATCATGGTTTCTGCTCTTTGTAATCAAGAAAAGTGTTTATTAAAATACTGTTTTGGAATGTTGGCTGTAATGTAGCAGCAATTTTCATAATAAAAGAAGCTCATCTTTCTGGAGTTGTTTTATGATTACAGAAGGAATGGTATGCAGGGTGACCTTAAAAAATTAAAGGAAATCCAGGCTTATCATTTTCTTTGCCCACATTATAATCTGTGCCATTTTTGTTGGCTCCTCTGGTCCCTCTGGGGTTTTAGAGATTGCTGGATTTAAAATAAGTAGAATCTAATTACAGCTCTTTGCTAGCAGAGAACAAAGTAACTTTCTGATCTTAATAACTATATGACAAGTGTTTTGAAAGAAAATTATTTTCTTTGATTAAAAGTAAATTTTGATAGTTACTGAATTTCCCCATCCTAAGCAACAAGGCAAGGCAAGAGTGAGGATTTAGAATTCAAGTTAGAAAGATTAGGCTTTCGTTAATTCTCTTCTTTGTAAATGACAAGTCTTTTTTTTTTAATTTTTTATTTTTTTTTTACAGAGTTTTTGGATTTCCATTCATTCATTGCCGCAATTTTCTCCCTGCCCACCCCTCCCCACCAGCTCGCTTCCCCCTCCGAAGAGAGAAAAAAAAAAAGGAAAAAAAATTCCTTCATTAGTATACAATTCCCACGTCCCTTCCCCCCACCCCGAGTATACTTCTCTATGCAACCTTAATTCTGGATTCCTGTGCTAACCATAATACTCAATCATATATCACTTCTAATCTGTTCTTTCCCTCATCTGTTTCAATACAATATACATAATTTATCCAGTGTTTTCTGTGACAAGTCTTTTTGAGAAGCCTTTTTCCTCTCATTGCTCTTTACTACCAGAACATGATACCCCATCATTGGAAAAGGAATCTACAGTTCAAAATTAATTTATGCCAAACATTTTGCATTTCCATTAGGAGCTGCTTTGACTTTCTAAACCTGAAGAAAAGATACACACACAACAAATACCACATGCTTATAATGAGGATTATAAAAGCTAATTTACTGATATTAAATATCTTTATTTAAACTCTTTGGTGGGGGTGGAACACTATTTAGAAAGTCTTTGGAAGAAGGTGTTTACAGGTAGAGAAAAACCCCTTGAAGCCCATGGAGTATTTCTGAAATGATAGTAGTGGTAGTTACATACCATTGACTTGGAACCAACTTATAACTGACCCTCCAGTGGGTTTTCAGAGGCTGTAAATCACATGAGAGGAGACTGCCCATCTTTCTCCCAGGGAGCAGCTGTGATGGAAGGTGATCTAAATTCTAAAGATGACACCTTATCCTTTTACTCGAGTCTTTAGCAAATCCTTTCCAGTGACTTTAAATTTTTCATGCTATGTTTATATTTGTTAGCATATTAAAATGATTCATTTTCAAAAATGATGTTGGGAAGAATCCTAAATCTCTAGGCCAACCTCCACATAGTAATATTTACCTGACATTCGTACAGGAACACAAAGATTTCCACACGCATGGTGAATGCTCACAGCAGTCCTGTGAAATGGGCATGACCCTCATGTCCCCGTTGTGCAGACATGAGCTGGTTGTGATTTGCTCCCTTCCGCTCCCTGCACTTCTGGGCCTCTTCCTGCAGCTGCCAGAGATGTCATCACTGGGCTGTGCATCAAATGTTCCTAAAGTGAAAATGGAGATGCAGATGAAAACTTTTAATAAAACTAAGTACTTTTATTAAAATGTGCTGAGTTCCATATGCTCACAGATGTTTCCCTTCCAAGCTGTGTTTTTATTTACAGAGGAAAAAGCAAAGGAAACCCCTGTGTTTGTATTAGGATCAAAGGGCTGGTGACCCTCTCCACTATAGCCATTTGCCCCTTTACCCCTTGGCCTTGCTCTCTGTCAGCAGAGCCCCTTTTCTTGTTATGTCATACCACCTTCCAGATATTGTACCTGAAGTACAACGTTGTCAAATGAAGTAGCTCCAGCCAAGAGAATGAGCTGTGAGTTCAGAGCAGTGGTTTGGTAGAGAGCCTTCCACAGAAGGAATTGTTTCAAGTGGGTCATCTTAACATAGACTTAAGAGACTCTCACTGTTTTCTTTCTATAACCTGGAAATACAAGGTTATTAGACTCACCTACACTCAGATTTCTTCACAATTAATGCCTTATATTTAAATGAAGAAGTTGTGAAATATCTATTATCTGGGCGGACTCAACAAAAAATATAAATCTTTTTGGTGTTAACTCTGTCCTGTTTATTTGGGAAAGAGGCTGGAAATTTTATCAATTAGACTTTGATGCAAGGAATACGTGAGGTTGGAGGCAAGAGAGGCTTGTGTGTAATTTAGTGGTTGGGTTAGGTTAGGTTTCTGTGGATTAAACCAAAGAGGATAGACGGAGTTTATCTAGAGCAGTGAGGTGACTTTGTCAGCTGAAGTCCCGCTAGCATTTCCCAGGCTTTTTCTCCAGAAGGGGAGCAGCGTTGCATATTTGAAGTCGTGCAGGTAAGAGATCCCCAAAATGATTATCCGTTCATCAACGATACATCTATAAATATCTAGGCTTTTCCATTTTATTAGCTAACAGTACAGTGCTGGGCCATCTAATACAAATGGTTTCTTTTTTATAGCAGCCGAAATTATGTGGAGGATTTTGTGACACTGAAAGAACAAGCTTTGCTTTGAAGGAGCCATTTCTCCAAGTTGGAAACATACGTTGTTGCAAAGGTTGCTGACAGTTGAGCTTTGATCCTGGTCCAACCTGAAGCATCTTAACTGGGCAACAAGCAGCCGTTTCTGTGGGAGCTTGTTTCTCAAAATGAAATTTCCAAGTATTTTTCAGACTGTGTTTGGTCAAAAATATTTTTCCGAAAAGCAACCACGATAGGGGCCAGAGGACTGTGACATTTGATAACATTTTCAGCATTAATGGAAATACTGGCTTTTAAAGCAGTGCTTAGGACAGATGCCCAGGTAACGGTAATGTAGCTGCTGTGTTAATGACAAGAACTGACTGTCCTTCGTTCATTCCTTAACCAACCCAGAATTGCATAGGCTTGTATATTTCTGGCTCAATCAAAGATTCTGATTTTGAAGATAATAGAAATAGATAAGTCATCAGGCAAAGCTGTTTTGTGATGTGCTGTTAAGTATGACTCATAGCGACCCCATGGGCACAGATCTGAGCCCCTGTCCTGTGCCATTCTCTCACTCTTGCTTACTCGAGCCCATTGCTGCAGTTGCTGTCAGTCCATCTCACTGAGGTCCTTCCTCTTTGGCTGCCCTTCCACCTTCCCAGGCATTGGACCCTTTCCAAGGCATAACCACTCCTAACAACATGCTCAACGTATATGAGATGGAGCTTCAGTATCCTCGCCCTATCCAAGGAGCACTCTGACTGTACTTTAGGACATACCTGCTTGTTCTTTTGGCAGCACATGAAATATTTCCTACCCCAACACAAAGGCACCAATTCTTATATCATCCTTATTCATTATCAGGCTCTCAGATGCATAGCAGCTGATTGAAAATACCATGGCCTGAAATAGGCACACTTTAGTCTTTAAATGGAAATTGTCTTTATTACTCCTCAGTTCTCTAAAGAGGATTCTGACAGCAGTCTTTGCCATTGCAACATGTCTTTTGATTTCTTGACTGCTGGTGCCAAGGGTGTTGATTGTGGATCCCACCCAGTAAGACAAAATCATTGACAGTTTCAGTCTTTTCTCCATTTAGCATGATGTTGCTATTCAGCCTGGTAGTAAGGGATTTTGTCTTCTTGATGTTGAGATGTAATCCATATTGAAGGCTTTTGAAGAAGATTTAAGATCTACTTCTTAGCATTTCATATCCTCATTTTCAGCAAGCAAGATTGTATCATCTGTAGTACTAAGCTTGGTGATGAGTCTCCAATCCTGACACCACATTCCTTTACACAGGGTCCAACTTCCCGAATGATTTGCTCAATATACAGATTGAATAGGTATGGAGAAAGGATACATTCCTGATGTTCTCCTTTCTTGACTTTAAACCATGTAGTGTTCCCTTGTTCTATTCGGACAGCACCTTCTTGTTCTAGGTATAGGTTTTATATGAGCACAATGAAGTATTCTGGGTTTCCCATTTTTCTCAATGCTAACCATAGTTTATTATGATCTGCACAGCCAAATGCCTTTGCACCATTAAAAAAACCCGCAGTACCCATGAAAAAGGAGAGGAAAGTAAAGACTGCTGAATCTTGCCAACTAGCAGTATCCCATACTGACTTATTGAGGAAACAGCAGAGAAAAGCTTAATTTCACCACTTGTTAACTCTACTGAAATGAACTGTCTCTTTGATAGCCACCAAGACTTGGAGTTGACTCTAGGTTTACTTGTGCTGTTGAATCAACTCATTCAAACGCACTGTTGCAGGCTTATCAGTCAATCATATTGAGCATCTTTCTCTGCCTTTCCAAGTATGTCCTTCCATAAGGATTAAAACATTCCTCCACTTGTCCAAAGTATATGAGACCAAGTCTCACCACCTTTGCTTCTAAGGAGCACTCTGGCTACACTTCTTCCAAGGTAGTTGTCTACAGTGGATTGTAATTCGTTTCTAAACAGTACACCCAGATGGCTTAAGCAAGGATGATGTTGCTTCATCTTCTTTGAGTATGTTGAGGTGGGGCATTCCTATGAGAAGGACGTGTGGGAGGGTGGAGTATCAGAGAAAGAAAGGAAGACTTTCCAGATGGATGGACACAAGACTGCAACACATTTGAAGAGCTTACTTGACTCTGATGACTTGGTGTCAGACCTGTCTGTTTGCTCTGACTGTGTCTGGCAGGCAGTCTGTCCCCCTTCTCACTCCCCTTTTTGTGAAATGTTCCCTATTAATGAAGATTAGTCGTAGGTGCAACTGTTGTGCTAAACTATTCAACAGAGGTTCAAAAGATAGAACACGGGAAACGACGTGATGTAATCAGGCTCAGTTGCAGTAGGGTAAGGGAGGCAGTGGTGGAGCAAAGTTAATGCCTATTAATGCCAAGCTTTGATAGAATCCAGTAAACTAGAACACAAAAGAGGGATGTCTTCAAAATAACAGGAGATAGTACTGCAAATGCTCTACGAGCCTCAATTGCCACATGAGAACTGCATGCTATTCTATACGCAAGGTGTCCATTAGTCTATACACAGTGTCTCCAAAGTAAATAAGAGGAAATGTCATGATCCTCACTTGTAAGGAATTTACTGGTTGTGTTTCCTCCAAGACAGATTTGTTGACTCTACATTCAGTCCTCTGCCAACACCGTAATTTTGCAATTACCTCTGCTGAGTGAGAAACAAATGTGCTGTTGTTAGTTGCTATCTAGACAGTTCCAACTCCTGGTAACCCATTTGCTACAGGATGTAGCTGCTCTCTAGGGTTTTCTTGACAGCCTAGGGTCTCCTACAATTGTTAGGAAAAAATCTGTTAGGCAGAGGGTAGACAATAAATAGATAGACTTTGATCCTTGTTTTAAAAGGAAGAAGAGGGAACATTTTATGAAATAGTAGTTTTATTTCTTTGCAGTTGGTGATGGCTAAGTTTGAGAGTATGATCCTAAAGGGCAAGACTGTATTTTCTTCTGTGTGTACCCCAGTGCCTAGCACAGTGTCATTCAATAAATGCTGTTTAAAATATATACTGTAGTTTGCTGAAAGATACATGACCAACATGGTTAAGTAAGCTTGCTATTGCTAGGCAAATTCAGACTCATGACTCTACTATACGTAATGACAGCAGAATGTTCTCATAGGTTTCCCTAGGCTGTCCACTTCATAGAAGCAGATGGCAAGTCTTTTCTCCCCTGAAGCCACTGACAGGTTTAAACTTCTGATTTTTGTTGGTTAGCAGTTGAGCTGTGTAAACTATGTGCTGTTTATTGATCACTCTGCAGTTCTGTGTTCCTTTTGGAAGCTCAGGGAGGATGATACAATCAGACAGAGGAGCAAGTCCTCTAAAGGACATGAAGCCACCCACAGCCACCAACCCCAAGAATGGTATGTCTCTCAAGAGTTCCTTTTTCTAGACTCACAAGGCCTTAAAATTAGTAAATTTATGAACAAATGAATGATCCAAAACTCTAACAGATTTACTGTGGTTCTTACAAGAAACTTGTAGTACACTGTTAAGTGCACCTTTACTTTCATTAAGGCTACTAAATCTGGCAGGAAGGAAAAAAATATTGACATGATAGATTCAAGAGCTTTTTCTGTCTGTAACCCTTCATTTTTAATTTCATGTAAAAGTTAGAATGCTTCATAACCTGTTCATGTTAAAAATGTCACTGCAACAAATAGAATTTCCATTAAAATACTTGTTTTTTAAAAATACTAAAATCTGGTGAACTCTGGTGGCCTAGTGGCAAGAAGCTGCATTGCAACCCCAGAGGTGAACGGTTCAAATCCACCAGATGCTCTGCTGGAGAGGGAGGGACAATCTCCTCCTGTACCAGTCAGATCTGATTTGATGGTACACACGCACAAAATAATAATAAAATACTTTTTTTAAAAAGTAAAAAGACTAAAATTTGTTTGGTTCCATAACTCAGTGAAGTCCTGAGATTTGTATTTAAAAATGGTTAGAGTTTTTCTGTAACACTTTCAATATCAATCTGTGAAATGGTAAAGACAAATAATGCTGTGTTTGCCTTAGAGGAGTATCCTCTAAGAAAGAAGTAGACAATTTGAGAGTATCCTGAAGGCTGATAAAATGGTGCATGCAGTAGCAATTATTATGTGAAACTTACATGGCCTTAATGTCTATATATTGTCTGCCATTTCATCTGTTGTTAGCAACAATACTATGTCTGACTTGATTACAACTCATGTTGTTGTTATGTGCCATTGAGTCACCTGCGATTCATAGCGACCCTATGTACACTCACCCTCCCAAGCATGACATCTCTCTTCAAGGACTGGTCCCTCTTTGCAACATGTCTAAAGTATGTCAGACAAAGCTTCAAAATCCTTGTCTCCAAGAAGTAGCCCGATCTCACCCTCTCTAGGATGAACCTGTTTGTTCTCTTAGCAGTCCGTGGTATAGTCAATACTCTTCTCCAGCCCCACAGCTCAAAGGTATTCATTCTCCTTCTGTCATCCCTAGTCATTATCCAGCTTTCTGATGCATAGCAGGTAATTGCAAAGACTATGGTCTGGATGAGGCGCACCTTAGTCTCCAAACTGATATTGTTGGTCTTCAGTACTTTGGAGAGGTCTCTGACAGCACACTTTCCCAATGCAATTCGTCTTTTGATATCCTGGCTGCTGGTACCAAAAGTGTTTATTGTGGAGCCAAGCAAACTAAAGCTGTTAACAATCTCAGTCTCTTCACCATCTATCATGATGCTGCCATTCAGCCCAGTGGTGAGAATCTTTGTTTTCTTGATGCTGAGCTTCAATCCATATTGAAGTCTACAGTCCTTGACTTTCTGCAGCAAACACTTCAGGTCCTCCTCAGTTGCAGCAAGCAGGGTTGTGTCATCTGCTTAATGTAGCTTGTTGATGAGTCTTTCTTGAATCCTGATGCCACATTTCTCCTCATAGAGCCCAGCCTCCCAGATAATCTGTTCTGCACATACATTGAAAAGGTATAGAGATAGGACACATCCCTGACATACACTTTTCCCAATTTTTCATCATGCAGTGTTTCCTTGCTCTGTTCTGACAACTACCTCTTGGCCCAAATATAGGTTTAATATAAGCACAATCAAGTGTTCTGGGATTCCCATTCTTCTAAGAGTGAGCCACAGTTTGTTGTGATCTACACAGTCAAATGCCTTTGCATAGTCAATGAAACACAGATAGACATTCCTCTGATACTCTCTGCTTTCAGCCAAGATCCATTCTAACATTAGCTATAATATCCCTTGTACCACAGCCTCTTCTAAACCCAGCCTGCACTTCAGGCAGTTCTCTGTTTATGTGCTGGTCCAGCTGTTTTTGGATAATCTTCAGCAGAATCTTGCTTGCATGTGACATTAACGATATTGTTCAATAATTTCTGCACTCTGTCAGGGCATCTTTCTTTGGAATGGGAACAAATATAGATCTCATCTAGTCAGTTGGCCAGGTGGTTGTCCTCCAGATTTCTTGGCACAACTTAGTGAGTACATCCAATGCAGCATCTGTTTGTTGAAGTATGTCAATTGGTATACCGACAACTCCTGGGACCTTATTTTTTGCCATTCCTTTCAGAGCAGCTTGAACTTCTTCCTTCATCACAACGGGTTCTTGCTCCACATTGTTTCATTACATTCTTCTGTGTCCGCACAATGACTCTGTATACTCTTATTTTAATGCTTCCTGGATCATTTCACATTCTGCCCAAAGCATTCTTCAGTATTGCAAGTCAAGGCTTGAATTTGTTCCTCAGTTCCTTCAACTTAAGAAATGCTGAGTGAATTTGGCCCCTTTGATTTTCTTGTGCTACCCTTTGAAATCTTCTGTACAGCCCCACAGTGACCCAGTAAATAACAGATCTGCTCTTTGCCCTATCGTCTGTCATCCTCATGATTTTCAGCAAGTTCAAGCCTGTTGTTTACAGTTACTATGTCAATCCATCTTGTTGAAGGCTCTTCTTCTCTTTCTTTGACCGTCTACCTTTCTCAGCATGATGTCTTTTTCCAAGGACTGGTCCCTCCTGAAAATATGCCCAAAGTGTGTGGGACAAAATTCCACCATCCTTGTCTCTAAGGAACAGCCTGGGTGTACTTCCTTCCAGACCTTTTTAATTTTTTGGCCAGTCCATTGAGTATTCCATATTCTCCAATATCACAATTCAAAGTCTTGCTGCTCCTTCAGTGTTCCTTATTCAATATGTCCAATTGTCAGATGTATAGAAACAATTTAGAATACCGTGGATTGAGTCAGACACATTTTGTCTTTACACCGACATCACTGCCTTTTAGCACTGTGTATTTGACAGCAGATTTTACCAATGCAACATGTCTTTTAATTTCTTGTCTGCTACTACCATGAGTATTGATAGTCACTCAAGTAAAATGAAGTCAATGACAACTACAGTTTTTTTCTCCATCTATCATGATGTTTGTTGCCTATCTAGAAGAGAGGTGTTGAGTGTTTTGTTGTTGTTGTTTTTCATTAATGTTGAGATGGAATCCATTCTGAAGGTTGTAGCTTTTGATCTTCTGCAGTAAGTCTATGTTTTGCAAGCAAGGTATAATGTTATGAGTAAGCTAGTGTATGTTAAATTTTGTCACAAGAAACTGAGTTTCGTATAGGTAAGTGACTTTCTCAAGTAAACACAGTAACTAACACCCAACGTCGTTTCCACTGCACAGGGAACATAAGCCTCTGCTATCTGAGTTGCCTTTCATCTGCCCTTCTTCCCTCTTGTCCATCATCCCCTGCTGCCCTCTCCCTCTCTCAGGTCTCTCAAAGATCCTGCGGCTTGTGCTGCAGGAGCTGAGCATGTTCTACAACCGAGACGTGAATGGAGTGTGTCTGCTGTATGATCTCCTGCACTCCCCGTGGCTGCTGGCCCTGCTCAAGGTGAGCTTGCTGGGAAGCCCTTGTTTACTAAGAGGAGCTGAAAAAAAATCTATTTACTCAACAGCGTTGCAAGGAATTTGAACATAGAAAAAGTTATTACAAGGCAATCCTCAGAAGAGAACTACGCAAACTTCTTAGCGAAGGTATTGCTCTAGTCTTAGAAAGAGGTTGTTGTTGTGAGCTGTGGAGTCCTTGCAAATCATAGCATCCCTGTAGAACATTGCCCCATAGCATTTCTTAGGCTACAAATATATACAGAAAGGATTCCCAGATCTTTTCTACCATTGAGTGGCTGTTGTTACATGCCATTGATTTGGAACCAATGAATAGCTGACCCTCTAGCAGGTGTTCACAGCCTATAAATCTCATGAGAGGAGATTGCCTGTCCTTGTCTCATGGAGCAGCTGGTGGATTGGAACCATGTGTCTTTGGATTAGTAGTGCAACTCCTTACCAGAGCTCCTAGTCGAAGTAAGCTTCAGACATATAACTATCATGTCACCAGGAAGCCTTCGAAGTCATGAACCAGGGAAAAAGAATATGGCAACTCTTTCTTTCTTCCGCCTTCTGAGAGTCCCTTGAGGTCCCTTGTCATCAGTATGCAGCCTTTTGTCCACAAACAAGTAAATAGATTTTCAGCTCTTTACAGTAAACACAATAAATACAATTTTAAAAAAGTATTCCTATGAGTTTTAAGTGATTGTTTTTAAAAATGGAAATGGGATATTTGCATTCTATTTAGAAATTTTTTAAACGTGGCTGTAATTTGTTATGAATTGCATCTTAACATCAAGAAAACACAGACCCTAGCTACAAGACTAACAGTCAGCATTATGATAGATGCAGAAAGTATTGAAGCTGATTTCAATGATTTTATCTTGCTTGGATAAACAGAACCCTTGGTACCAGCAGAAATCAAGAGACATATTGCATTAGGCAAGTTCACTGTCAGAGACCTCTCCAAAATGCTGAGAAGTAGTGATTTCAGTTAGAAGACCAGGATGCACTTGATCCAGGTCACAATCTTTTCAGTCACTTGTTAGGCTGCTTAGAGATTGACAGTGAATAAGGATGATAGAAGAAGAAGAAGAAGAATCAATGCCTTTGAACAGTGGTGTTGGAGAATAGTGCTGAATATCCCATGAACTATCAAAAGAGCAAACAGATGTGTCTTGGGAAAAGTACAACCAGAGTGCTTCTTGAGGGCAAAGATGATTAAACTTTGTTTCACATATTTTGGGCATGTTGCTAAGAGAAGCTATTCATTGGAGAGGGGCATCAGGCTTGGGAAGGTGGAGGGACAGTAAAAGAGAAGAAGACTCTCAACAGAGTGGACTGACACATTGACTGTGGCAATGGGCTCAAGTGTGTCAGAGGCAGTGAGGATGGCACAGGATAGGACAAGGTTCATATCTTGTTCATAGGGCTGCTATGAGTCTTGACTCGATGGCACCTAACAACAATAATCACCTTGGGAGAAGGATGAGCAGTCTCCTCTCATGTAATTTACTGCCTCTGAAAACCTGCTTGAGACTCAGCTATGGTTCAGTTCCAATTGGACAGAACACAACAATAATCTGTTTTAGGAAGGTCTGGTGGCTTGGTGGTCAGAAGCTGCACTATAATCCCAAAGGCACAAGGTACAAATACAGCAGCTGTCCTATGTGAGAAGGGTGGCGAGTCTCCTCCTGTATGATTAACTGCCGCTGAAAACCTACGGGAGGGTCAGCTATGGGTAGTTTCTGACTCGATGACACACAGTAACGACAGCAGCAACCTGTGTTAGTCTTCCTAAGCTGTTTTCATTTGGAAGCTCTGCTAAAGCCTGACCCCCTGGAGGACCCTGCTGGTATTTGAATCCTGACAGCTTAGCATCTAACATCACAGCAACACACAAGTCTTACAGTAAGATAAACTGGTAAATGGTAGTAGTTACTTTTAAAGTAATAAAAGATTTTTTAAATGTTTTGAAATCACTGGTAAATCAATTTCCAGCACTAGCCAGTGTTTAAGCCTGTGATGCATTAGAATCACCCTATCAGTCTATTTTTCTTTACACTGTTTCTTCCCTTTGAGAGACTAAAATGTTTACAGTTATTATTTTCCTGCCATCCTCCCACCCACAGATTTATGACTGTCTCCAAGATTTCAAAGAAAAGAAACCAGTTCCTGCCGCTGCTCACGCACAGGCTTTATCCTCTGAGGTAAGGATGGTTTGTAATCCATGGGATAGCAGAACTTAAATGCAGGGCAATTTTACTACCAATTAAAGATGTTAATGGAAATTTTCCTATGCATGATCATACATCTAGTAAGTTGGTCTTAATACAAGAAAGAAATTGGCATATTCACTATCTAAATTAAAACATTGTTTGTTGTTGTTGTTGTTTGATGCCGTCGAGTCGTAGATGACTCATAGCGACCCTATGAACGAACAGCCTGAGCACTGTTTGTACATAGAGTTTCTGGAGGCAAGCCATTTTGGAAGTGGATGCTGCTCCTGCTTCCAGGCTTGATTTAGTCGGGAAGCTCCAGCCAACACTGTCCACCATGGGAACCCATTACCATGATTGGCACATCACTGTCACAGTCTTCAGCATCACAGCAACCACGAGTTACCTCTGTACAGCAACGCACAGACCAGTGCTACACCACCTAGAAGAATGTTTGACAGGAAGACAATTTGAACCTGGCCGAGGGCCACAGATGAAAATCACCCACCTTTGGCTTGGTAGCATAGCTTCCTTTCCACTAGGCCAACATAGCTCTCTCTTGGCCATCGTCATTGTTATTGTTGTTTGATGCCGTTGAGTCATAGACGACTCATAGCGACCCTGTGAACGAACGGCCTGAGCACTGTTCGTACATAGAGTTTCCGGAGGCAAGCCATTTTGGAAGTGGATGCTGCTCCTGCTTCCAGGCTTGATTTAGTCGGGAAGCTCCAGCCAACACTGTCCACCATGGGTACCCATTAACACATTAGAAGAACATTTTTAGCATTGTAATTGTTGTTTGTGTGTATTATTGAGTTTTAAGCAATTCATAGCTGACCCTCCAGCAGAATTTCAGGGGCAGTAAATCTCTTAGGAGGGATTGCTCATCTTTCTCTTAGGGGGCAATTGTATTTGAACTACATTCTTCTGGGTTGTCAGTGCAGCTCCTTACTACTAAGCCACCAGAGGTCCCTATTTTTAGCATAAGTGTTTATTTCCACCCCCCCCCCCAAACCTTAGGCTGAATTTACCCTATAAGATAATCGTGTTGCAGTAGTAATTCCCAAATGCGTACCTCTAGCCTATACCATTTCTCTGACTTGAAGACTCAAATATCCAAGTGCTCCTCCCTAAATTACAGGGCTCCTGAGCTTTTCTCTTGCAAAGCTTCTCCTATCTCTGCCTTTTTTATCTCACTATTGACACTTGCATTGTTACAGTCACTCATGCTAAGTGGGGTCATCTTTACTCACCTTCTCTCATACAATCTGATGGAAAATCTGCCAACTGTATTATATACATCCAGATAACACCTAGATTCTCACCACCTCCACTGTGCTACTTAATATAAGCCTTCCATAGATTAATGGCATTATAGCCTCCTGCTTGGTCTCCTTTTACCCTCATCCCTCTCTATAGGTGAGTCAGATCGTACTATTTCACTCAGACTCACCCAATGACTTTCCATTTCATTCAGAGGAAACTCTGAAATGCGGGCATAGCTGTACAGAATCTGTACCCCATTACTTCTTTGATTACTCACTGTTCTGCTGGAAACTCTGGTGGCACAGTGTGGTGAATAGTTAAACGGAAGGTCAGTGGTTGGTACCCACCAGCTGCTCAGCAGGAGAAAGATATCACAATCTGCATCCATAAAGGATACAGTCTTGGAAAAGGTATGAGCTCTTTCTACTCTGGTCTATAAGGTCATTATGAATCAAAGCAGCTTGGTTTGGGCTTACATTTTTTGGTTTGGTTTCTAACTCTGTTCCAGCCATATTTGATCCCTTGGTTAACTGAACAAGCAGAGTATTCTCCTGCCTCGGTGCCTCAGCTTTCTCAGTCTCCACTTAAACGCCACCTTCTCACTGAGTCTTTCCTTGTCACTCTGACTAAAATTCTTATCTCCTCCAATCCCTCTCTACCCACTTTCTCTGGTTTAGTTTTCATCTTAACACTTCTATCAAACAAAAAAAAATAATTTCTGCTTTATTTATTATCTGCACGAGTACCATGAGAGGAAGCTTTGCTAACAGATTCTTAGAGAATTTGGCTGCTAAGCTAAAGAACACTCCTCTCTGGTTTGAATTCACCCACTCTGCAGGAGAAAGAGGCAGTCTCCTCCCATGAGACATGCAGTCTCTGAAATCCACTGGAGGGTTGGCTATGAGTTGGTTCCAACTTGAAGGCAATGAGGAGGTGAATGAAGCACCTTGAGACTAGAAGTTTCTGTTTGTTCATTCACTGCCGTCTATTTGCATCACCCAAAACAGAGCCCACCTCATAGAAGGTGCTCTATATAGATTTACTGAATGGATAGATAAATAAGGATCCATTGTATTTTTTTTTTACCAAACTATATTATTTTAAAGGAAAAAAAAGAAACTCTACTTTCAAGACATCATGCTTGGCAAAGTGAAAAGTCAATGGAAAAGAGGAAAACCCTTAACAAAATAGATTGACAGAGTAACTGGAGCGATGGACTGAAACACAGCTGAGATTTAGAAGATGGTGCAGCATCAGGGAACATTTCGTTCTGTTATACATGGGCCACTTTGAGTAGGAGCCAACTCGACAACACCTAACAACAACAACAGCTCCTTCAGTTCCAGTAACCAACAACTCAAATAGCCCTCCATTGTTCACAGGAGTACATACAGTATTTTATTCCATTGCAATCTTAACAATGGAATTCTAGCTTTGTATACTGTATGTTTTCACTTGATGGAATGTTGTGAAATGCTAGATCTCAAGATTCATCCGACTGATAATCTTAAGCAATCTTATGTCCAGTCAGAAAACAAATCTATACATAAACCACAGCAAAGAGATAAAAATTTATTCTGTTTTGCAGGTTAAAAAAACCCCTGAGATTGCTTATCAAATAACCAACTTTGAACTATGAATTACTGTTTCTAGGTTATCAATTGAAGAATGAAACTTTCCATGGGGTTAAGCTACGTGAGGTCACTCAGTACTTTGAACCTAGACCTGGACAAATTCAAGTTGCCTAACTTGCCTATAGAATGTTCATATCAAAAAAGTAGCCTTTTTAGAGCCACTAGAGGAACAGTGTCTTGAAAAATGGGAAACCAGCAAAAGGGAAAAACAGTCTCAATAAAATGGATTAAGACAGTGATGGAAGCAATGGGCATAAAAACAGCAGATATTGTGGGAATGATACGGAATAGAGCAAAGTTTTACTCTATTATTTGTAGAGTTGTTATGAGTCAGTGCCTTTATTCAAATGATACTATGAGATTTCATTCATTCTTCTTCCAAAACTTTGATGTACCAAGACTGGAGCGCTAAAGGTACTAGGTCCATTGCCAAAATTTTGAATTCTACCTAATGATATTTTTCTACTATTCCCTGTGCAACTGGAAGTTGGACAATGAATAAGAATGGCAGCAGAAGAATCTACGCCTTTAAATGGTGGTGTTGGAGAAGAGCAGTGAATGTCCTACGGACTGTCAAAAGAACAAGCAAGTCTGACTTGGAGGGAGTGCAACCAGGGTGCTCCTTAAAGGCAAAAGTGGCGAAACTTCATATCACATCCTTGAGCATGTTGTGGGGAGAGGCCAGTCCTTGGAAAAAGCCATCATGTGGAAAAGGATGGTCAGAGAAGAGAGGAAGATCCTCAACAAGACGCCTTGACACCATGACTGTAACAATAGGCTCAAACATATAAGCAATGGTGAGGATGGCACAGGATAGCGCAAGGTTCAGATTTGTGTTCACAGGGTCCCTATGAGTCATGCTTGACTTCTGACACCTAATAACAACAACACACTGCTGGTAGTAAAGTTCTTTATTCATTAAAGAAGGGTACCAGACCCTGCCTTTATATATGCAAAGTAAGGCTTCAGAACAGATTTTCTTAATGGTCAATACCTTACCAGTAAGTAAACCGTACTAGTCAAACTAGCATACTAGTCAACATGCTAGTCAGCTTAGGTGAGAGTAACTTAAAAACAAAGAAGAAAATCACTGACACTGAGTTAATTTCAGCTTAAATCACCACATAGGGCAGAGAAGAACTGGTTCCATAGAACCTTTAACTGTGAATCCTTACAGGGCAGCCTGCCCATCCTTTCCTGTGGAATGGTTGGTGGGTTTGAATTATAGGCCTTTGGGTGAGCAGCTGAACTGTTAACCCATGAGCCACTAGGACTTCTTGAGTGTAACTAGTTTTTAAAATTTCACAATGTATGCTTTTCCATCAATGAGGTTGTGGAACTGTTACGTGGAATGCCTAATTCTCCCGAGATCCATGAGCTGCGACAAATCCTGAAGGCTCCACATTTTAAGGCAAGTGCTTAATAAAATAGACAAGCTATGTGTCTCTGGGACATAGATGAGGTTGGAGAGGTGAAAAAAATGGGATAAAACTATACTCTTGAAATAGGTGCACTGTTACGGGTGTTGTCAGATGTCTTTCTAAAATTCTGGGTTGATTTCTTTGTGGGATACAACTCTATCCTTATTGATGGATGAACAGCTGAACACACTGAAAGGCTCCAGTGTGATTGACTTAATGTTATCAGGAAGAGAGCCAATCTGCCTTGTTTATGAAGAGTTGTCCAGAACTTCCCATGGTCCTTTGTTCGCCAAGAAATTATTCCTCTAAAATTCTAGGAGACAGTCAAGGTAGCATCCTTTCCAACTCAGGAGTATTTGAAGCTTTGGATAGAGTGTGATAGAGTATTTGGAACAGAACGTATGTTTCTGAGTACTTTTATGAGAGGGCAGTTATATGAAGAACATTTGATTACAGAACAGAGAACAACTTCTTAATATTTACCGATTTTGAGATCAATTTACCAACATATTAGAACTTTAAGTGAGTATTTAGAACAATAGAATTTATGCAGGAATTATCAGCTGCAGGAATTATCTAGAGAACTTCCTGAATTTCAACTAAACTCTGCCCACTAAGCCTCAGGCAGAGCTGAAGAATAGACTTCCCCGCTCCATGTGATGAAAACCCGACAGAGCAGGCATGGAAAGAAGCCAGGGAACTAATTTATTCACATCCTGTTCCACATGGAGTCTTGGGTGTTACCGAAAAATTAAACCCGCAAGATATTTTGATTACTCATTTTACCATAATTACGCATTTGATTACTCATTTTACTAGAAAAACACCACAAAAGTGGTTTTGTATTTCAGACTCGGGAAGAGCACTCTGAACTACCTATGCTTGCAAGAAATGAGATAGCCAAGAAACAAGAAATTTGAGCAGCAATAAAAGACTATCTTATGCGTTAATTAATCTCTTTGTGCCTCATCACCTTATCTGTCAATTGAAGATGGCAAATGCATCGGCCTCAGAGTTGTTGTCAAGATTAAGTGAGTTAATATACATAAAATGTTTAGCAAAGTGCTTAATATATTTGAAACTGAACACAGGGTGTGGCCTGCCAGTCACTGTGGCCAATTAGACAGAGGTGGGGCTTTGTAGATCAATATAACATTTTATTAGCAGGTCTGGAAAGCAGTAAGATATCTCTCCAAGACTGCTTTCTCTTCTTCCATGCAGTTAGCTTTCTTATGCCCTTTTCATACACTCATCTATTTGACATATAATTACCTTCTTTCTTAGCTCAATGACTCTCCCACCTGGGAGTGAAATTTACATCCCACTAAGTCACAGTGTCTCATATCCTGATACTAAACTGCCCCTTAGCCTTTCAAACTATGTCAGTGGTGTATTTAAAAACATTTGCTTAAGGATATACTCTTTTCTTTTAAGGTATAAGACCATAGCTTTTGGACCTCTGATCTAAATGGAGAGTAACACCACTTTGAATTGTCTGTCGTGCTGGTTTATCAAACTCAGAAGAGAACATACACTTGGAAGAAATTAATTATCAGAAATGGTTGATAGTTCAAAAGAAAAAAAATACCACATGATTCTGAAATACACTCAGTGAAAGTTAATCAGTAACTATTATTTTTTATCATTTTTTAAAAAATTTGTTATTAATTTCAATGAAAATTTACAGAGATTTTGGGTTTCCATTCACCCATTTTTGCACTTTTCTCCTCTCCCAACCCTCCCCCCTAGTACACTACCCTCCCCAGGTCCACTCCACTATGCAGCCTTCACTCTGGACTCCTGTCATAACAAAAATACCTAATCACATACCCATTTTAAACAGTTTTCTCCCTTATCTGTTTCAATACAGTATACATTACTGAACCCATCTTTCTCAGTCTCCCCCCAACCCCGAGGTTAGTCCTGTTTTACAACAGTGGCACCATGCCATATTTGTCCTTTTGTTACTGAGATACTTCACTCAGCATAATGTCATCCAGGGTCACCCATTTTGAATAATATTGCATGAGTTCCTTGTTTTTCAGTGCAGCATAGTATTCCATTGTGTGAATATACCACAGCTTCTCTATCTATTCGTTTGCTGATGGGCACTTAGGTTGTTTCCAACTCCTTGCTATTATGAACAAAGCCGCGATAAACATGGGCGTGCATATATTTGCTTGGATGTCAGTTATGGTCTCTTTGAGAAACCAGTAGTGGAATTGCTGGGTCAAATGATATTTCTATTTGCAACTTTTTGAGAAAGTGCCATACCTCCTTCCACAGTGGTTGCACTATTTTATACTCCCACCAACAGTTAATAAGGGTTCCAGTTTCTCCACAACCTCGCCAACATTTGTTGCTTGCTGTTCTGTTAAATTTTGCTATTCTGACTGGGGTGAGATGATATCTCATAGTTGTTTTAATTTGCATCTCTCTTAGAGCTAGGAATTTTGAACATTTCTTCATGTGCTTGTTAGCCACCTGAACGTCTTCTTTGGTGAAGTGTAACATTTTTTTTTTCATCAATAACTATTAGGAAGGATTTCAAACAAAGTACTTGAGATCTATTAAGATTCCTCTCTCATGTGTGTGTTGGTGACAGTGGTAGTTGCTGTGTGTACTCCGCAGTGTTAAGTCACTATCTGTCCTAGGTGTGATGTTTGTCCACCTTCTCCTTCTCTGTCTGCAGGCCTTGCTTAGTGCCCATGACACTATAGCTCAGAAAGATTTTGAACCCCTGCTCCCCCCACTGCCAGACACTGTTTCTGATAGTGAAGAACCAATGAGGATTGTTTGCTTGGTGAAAAATCAACAGCCTCTGGTAAGGAGACCATTGTATTTTTCAATTTCAATTACATTGTTGCTATGTGCTGTTGAGTTGGACCTGACTCATAGCTGACCCTCCAGCAGGTTTTCAGAGGTCAATTTCAATGTCAGTTGCATGGGAGGAGACTGCACATTCCCCCACTCACCCAATAGCTGGTGATGGATTTGAACTGTGTGCCTTTGTGCTGACAATGCAACTCCTTTCCACTAGGTCCCTGGAGCTCAGTATCAATTATACGAGAGTATCTCCTTGGATGATATTCTTGTCTGTGGTATATATAACAATTTGAGGCATTTAGAAAAATATGAGAGGAACTCAACAATAAAAAATGGCTACAGAATGAAGGAAAGTTGACATGCAGTGTTATTGAATGAAACACAATGTATAAATTTTGTATGCAAACCAATATAAAATAAATTTTTTTAAAAAGACTTACAAACTTAAAGACTAATAATTTTTGCTTATAGTTTCAAACATACTACATGCTGTTAATGCTTCCGTGAAGAAAATATTTCCATTTAGTAGTTTTCTTTTTTAAAGAACTTTAAGAAATAAGACATAGGCATTTTATTTCTTTATTTGACTCTGATGGACACATATATTTCACTCAATCTCAATGCTTTTCCCCCCCTTTATCAGTGGGCTACAAGTAAGGAGTTAACTTTGCTAAGAATAGTTTCTCTAACTAGATTATAATTCTGGAAATTTCATCTTTAAGAAGATATACATTCTTTTCTCTCTGCTCAGTAGGAGGCCTTGGAGACCAAGATTGAATAACTTTGCCCTTTTTGACGTTATGACTGGAGGGCATCGGGGCATTACATGGCCATCTCTCTAACTGATATAAGTATTATCTGAAGGCCAGTTATGCTGCACTGAAAGAAAAACAATTCTACAACTAAAGGAGAGATTTTGTTGTTTTCTCTCTTCAGGGAGCCACCATCAAGCGCCATGAGATGACAGGGGACATCCTGGTGGCGAGGGTCATCCGTGGTGGACTGGTTGA
Source organism: Elephantulus edwardii (assembly GCF_000299155.1). Classification (NCBI taxonomy): domain Eukaryota; kingdom Metazoa; phylum Chordata; class Mammalia; order Macroscelidea; family Macroscelididae; genus Elephantulus; species Elephantulus edwardii. The sequence goes on along the minus strand of NW_006399825.1, from coordinate 7,093,831 downwards.
GAGAAGTGGTAAGCTGGAGAAGCAGAGTACAAATGAGACCAGAAAATAGGAAACTCTGGAAATAAGCCTCACTGCCTGGTTAAGGCAAGAAAGAGGCAGGAACCACTGTTCTCATCCTGGGCACCGTACTAGTATTCTCTCAGTTTATGTGTGTAAGATCATCCAACAAGGTATTACCTTGCCGTTTTATGGATGCAGAAACTGAAGCTCAAAGAGATTAAGTGACTAACTTGCCCAAGGCTGCAGAGCTGGAGCCAGGATTCGATCCCAGGTCGGCCTGACTCTGTACTCCCAATGTCCCTCTTCACTTGGTATACCTGCTTCAAAAAAGTGGGAGTCTCCTCCTTGCGGAGTGCCATCTGTCTGCTCTTTCTACTAATTAACCACATTGTCTTCCTTCACTGCTGTGTTTCTGAAGTGAGTAACTCTACGCCTACTGCTCCTTGTCCTTGCTACCGACAGCCCTTTGGCATACGTACCCCAGCGTTCTAATGGGAGTTACTCCTGAGAGTTCCTGTTTACCAACTCTGTTAACTGTTTGTTCATCTTCAGTTATGTTTTGTTTTTTCTTACCACGTTCAGTCATGTTGGCTACACTTTTATTCAAATTTTCATCGCCTTTGATTTGTTTCATGATAACATCCCCCTTCTTGTCTCGTTTCTCTTATGAGTCCACTTTTTTGCCTCATATTTCTCAAGAAGTTCATATTCCCATGTTTATCTACATTTTCCCTTCCTCTTCTTCCTTTATTTTCTCATGACTGCAACATCTTGACTTTTCATACTTTCTCCCAGTCAGTGTTCTGGTTCCAGTTTACAGCACCATATGAAAAACATATAATAAAAATATCAATAACACACACCCACACACACAAAAGAAAAACATAAACATAGAACCTTTAAATAATACCAGATGTTTGTGAAGAGGTAAGAAGGGGAATTTTCATACAATTGTGATTATTATTTCAAAAAATAAACCAAAACAGAGTTGCAGAACATGTTTAATGAGTTGTTAAATATCTGTTGGGATATGCAATGCCAGAGTTCACCAGGTTCTCTAAACCCCTATTTCTTTTGTCCTCATGGTTGCCTAGGGTTGTTGTATGCTGGAGACAAACTGGTGGAAGTGAATGGAATCTCAGTGGAGGGCCTGGACCCTGAGCAAGTGATCCATATTCTGGTAACAGCCTCCCCTCTTATGTATGATTTAGTCACAGGCAAAGTTCAGTGGGGCCCATCAATCCCATAGTGTGTACATTACTGTGTCGTGAGGGGAACTTGGGTGCCTCTTGACAGCCTTCTCCCTCCAGACTTTAAAATCTTGTCCCTCTGACCTGCCCTTTTCCCTAATTGTCTGGCCTTGCTAGGAGGGTTGCCCTTCTTCAGCTGCAGCTTCAGTTCTAGGGAAGATGGCCAGGCCCAGACTCCTCATCACCTTTGTTGCTCCTTTGGAAAGGAAGCTGGGGTTGGGAGGAGAAAGACTTGAAACTGAGCGAGCCATAATTTTCCTTTACCCATTAGTTATGTTCAGAACGACCCTGTGCATGTAGAGTAGAGCTGTACTTGGCAGGGTTCTCAGTGGTTGACTTTTTTGGAAGTAGACCCCAGCTCTTTCTTCTACAACATCTCTGGATAGATGTCAGCCTTTCACTGGCAGCAGCTGAGCACATTGTAAACCATGTGGCACCCTCAGGGGCACAAAGTCACACCTTACTTACTCTTCTAACATTTTTGTACAGCTGAGATCTGTTTAACATCCCCCTTGAGAGCAGGTTTGAAGAGAAAGAAGTCAACAGAAGGAAGAGTCGGGGAAAGGGAGATCCTTGTTAGCCTTGATTGGAATTAGAGATTTATTGATTGGCTCTCTGCATCTTTTTTCTTTTTAGGTCCTATTTTCACCCTTCAGATATTACTTGAATCGTAGCTTAGCTGTAAATAGTCATAGCAGCAAGGCCTGGCCCATCTCCTCCATACACATGCTGACTGTGAGGCCTGACATTGTCATGTATTAATATTGATGAATGGTGTTCTCACGGGGTTCCTAGCAAGTGTAGGCTTTCACAGAAGTGGCTCTGGAATTGAGATGAGGGATGGCACTATACAGAGTATGCAAAGCACCTACATGCTTTATGAGCCACTGCTCATATTCCCTGTGATAGGCAGATGCAGTAAAGTAAGCTTAAAGTACTGTAAATCCACCTTGGTCCTGCTGATATTGCCATAATAGTGGGATTATGAGCTGACCACTGAACATCTCTTGTCATAAGGGTTGGCACATAAACAGATACTCGAGAAATGCTTACCATTTATGGGCGTGAGGAAAGAGTATCAGACAGAGACTCATCTCCTCCCAGGACTTAGAGAAGACAATCCCTGTGTGGGCTATTCTTGGTGGCAGTGAGACTGAGGGTCCTTGAGATGCCTGGCCTCAGTGTGGCTTTAAGCAGAACTGTCTCATCACAATTCCTGGGTGATGACAGCTGGTAGTTTCACGAGAGTACCTGTGGGGTACATCACCTTTAGATGTGGGCCCATTTAGTAACTATCTCATCTGCTGAACCCCAATAACCCTGTGATTTATCATCTCTTCTTTTGACATTTTCTAGGCCATGTCTCATGGCACAATCATGTTCAAAGTGGTTCCAGTTTCTGACCCTCCTGTTAATAGCCAGAAAATGGTAAGAATTTACTGAACCTTCCTATCTACACAGTAAATGTCAGAACACAATGATGCCATTGTAGTTAGCTGCTATTGAATAAATTCTGATTGATGGCGACCCCGAATGGTATGGAGGGGAACTGCTCTGTCATGTTTTCTTGGTTCTATTCTTAATGGAAACAAGGCTTTTTTCCTGTTGTATTGATGGGTGCATTTGAGCTATGAAAGTTTAGGGACCTTTCAAATAGCAGTAACAATAACAGACTTAAATATTATGGATCATGTAACTCTCCTCTGCGGTATGTTGAATATTTGCTCAGTATAGTTTTGAATAATTTGTTCAGTACTGATGATGTAAGTGGAAGAAGGAACAAATCAATAAAAGGAGACAGGGACACCAAGAAGTCAAACAGGAGAATCACAGTAGTGAACATTTGACATTTTCCCTGAACTAGGAGTTTCTATTCCCAAAGCCGTTTTTTTCCCTATGGCCCATGGACTCAGTTTGGAGGTAAGTTCCCTCTCTTGGTAAGGCTGGGAAGGGAAGATAGGAAGTAGTTGAGAGTGGGGAAAATATAAGTTTTGGAAGCCAGTCAACAGGCATTCTTCTGATGTCCTTATGCACCTGCTGCCAGGTGTACGTTCGTGCTATGACCGATTACTGGCCCCAGGAGGATCCTGCCATCCCCTGCGTGGATGCTGGGTTGCGTTTCCAGAAAGGAGACATCCTCCAGATTGTGGACCAGAATGACAACCTCTGGTGGCAGGCCCGGAGAATCTCGGACCCTGATAGCTGTGCTGGGCTAATCCCTTCTAACCATCTTCTGAAGAGGTAAGTCGTTGTTTCTAGTCTCATGACTGGACCATCGGGAAATGTTTCCCTCAAGTTTCTATTGTTGAATGTTAGATGACACACAAGCACACACACACGCACACACACACACACACACACACACACACACACACGGGCGCATATACACACACACACACACAGAGTGACAATTTCAAATGTGAACTTATTGATAAGCTCTAATATCTTATGGAACTAGAAGAGTTATATCAGCTAAGAAAAAGGGGGAGGAACTACATGAAAAACGAAACTGGAAATATAAAAGTAGTTCTAACTCCTCTCACTAACCTTTCAAGGCTGATTTGATACTCCAGGCACTTAATCTCAACCCACCAATTTGATACCAACTCAGTATCACTTTGTGCTGCTGAGGTTTAACATCACCAGGGTGTGAGTGGAGTCAGAATGAAGAGGTCCAAGTCTTAGCCTCTGTGAAGAGATCAAAAATAAGAGAAATAGCAAAGAATATTGAGAATAGATGACCCCGGGAGCAGCGTGGAAATCAAGACAGAACAACATCCTGATCAACTGCTGCTGATGGGGCTGAGAACTGACCCTGTTTAGCAATAGAGCTGTCACTGACGACCTGGGTAAAAGCAAAGTCAGTGGAGTGTTGGAACCAAAATCCCAACTGAAGTGGAAAGAACTTAATGAAATTAAACTTCTTGGTATAAAGAGGAGCACAAACCATTCAGCCCCCCTGTCGACTCATAGTAACCCTGCATCAGGTTTGTAAGGCTCAGTGCTGATAAGAAGAGCCTGCAGGGGCTGCTGGGTTTGAACATACATCCTACTCTGCCAGGCTCCTTAAAGAAGAGCAAAGCAGTGAAGAAATAGAGGGGGAAGTAAGGCAGTGTGGTATTTTTTTTTTAATGGAATAAATAATACTAGTGGGAACAAGTCTGTTGAGTGGGAAGGTTTTATGCAGAAGAAATGAGAATTTCTGTTGTTAATGTCCTTGAGTAGACAGAAAGAAGTGTGGTCTAGTGTACCAGCAGAAAGCAGCTCTGGTGGTGTTGTCATGGAGAACTGGGATGCTAATCTAATGGTGGTTGGTTCAAGTCTACCAATAACTCCATGGACGAAAGACAGGCAATCTCCTTTCCTGTGATTTTCAGCCTAGGAAAATGTGCTGAAAGGTCAGCTGGAAGGCTCCAACCTGAGAGCAGTAAATGATGCTAGTGGAGGGGTTGGCATTATATAAGAGCATAACCAGTTCGTTCATATTGTGTTGTTGCTGTTGTATACGGTAGAGTCAGAACTGACCCATAGCTGACCCTCCACCAGGTTTTCAGAGGCTGTTTATCGTATGGGAGGAGTTTTCCCATCCTTCTCCCATGGAGCAGCTGGTGTGGACTTGAACCACGTTCTTTTGGGATTGCAGTGCAGCTTCTTGCCACTAGACCACCAGAGTTCCCTAGTAATGGGGGTAGGGCAGAGTATATGGGCACAGGTGAGCCTGGGCAGGACAGTGGAGCTTGTGGAAATTTTCTTCCAACTGTTGTTGTTTCTTGGTGAAAGAAGAAGTTATAAACCGAGATTCAAGGAGAGAGGTAAAATGTTGAAATGTTTCTGCAGAAGTTGGAAAGTCGACGTTGTTGTTGTTATGTGCCGTTGAGTTGTTTGCGACTCATAACGACCCTATGTACAACAGCCCTAAACCGTGCTCTATCCTGTGCCAATCCCATTGCCTCCAACACACCCATCCCGATTACCCCAGTCACTGAATCAATCCACCTCATAGAGGGTCTTCCCCTCCTGCGCTGTCCCTCTACTCTACCCAGCATGATGTCCCTCTCTAAAGACCCATCTCTCCTTACAACATGTCCAAAGTATGTCAGACGAAGTCCCAGAATCCTTGCCTCCAAGGAGCAGCCTGGTTTAACCCTCTCTATGATGAATCTGTTTGTTTTCTTGGCAGTCCATGGTACATTCAATACTCTTCTCCAGCACCACAGCTCAAAGGCATCAATTCTCCTTCTATCCTCCCTAGTCATTGTCCAACTCTCTGATGCATAACAAGTGATTGCAAAAAACATGGCCTGTATCAGGCACACCTTAGTCTCCAGAGAGACACCGTTGCTCTTGAGTACTTTAGAGAGGTCCCTAACCACAGACTTTCCCATCACAATATGTTTTTTTATTTCCTGGCTACTGGTGCCAAGAGTGTTGACCGTGGAGCCGAGCAAACTGAAGCTGTGAACAATCTCAATCTCTTCACCATCCATCCTGATGCTACCGACTGGCACCACTGGAAAGTAGATAGATTAGGTAAATATAGTGGGATGAATTCTAAGGGCCCAGTTAAGGTTAAATAGGGAGCTCTGATGGCACAGGACCTAGAAAGTTGCACAGCTAATTACTAATCAGTGAATAAGACAACATGTTTCGAAGGGATCAAGAGGTCATTAGAATTAAAGAGATAGGAAGTACCGGTTAGAGAAAGGGATGCTGGACATTTGGAGCAATGTTTAGTAGCTATCAATAATGAGAAGGAAGAGTATATGACAGTGGGAAGGAGTTGAAGAGATAAGGGCAAAGTCCTTGGAAGACAGGTCAAGGAACTGAGAGGCTACAGTGTTGAAAGAGTTATTTATGTAGCAAGTAAAAATCACCAAGATGTATGACAGGGATACTTATTGTATTAAGGACACCAGAGGGGTCAGTTTGTTGTCAGGTGCTGTCAAGAGTGACTCATAACAACCCTGTGAACAGCAGACCTGGACCCTGTCCTATCCTGTGCCGTCCTTATCATTTCTGATATACCTTAGCCCATTGCTGCAATCACCATGCCAGTCTATCTTGTGAGAGTCTTCTTTCTTGCTGACCCTCCACCTTTAGTAGCCTTGTGTCCCTTTCTAAGGAACAGCCTCTCCTAGCAACATGCTTGAAGTATGTCAGACAAAGCTTTGCTGCCCTTGCCTTGGAGGAGCACTCTGGCTCCACTTTTCCTGAGACATGTCTCTTTCTTCTTTTGACTGTCCATGATATGTTCAATGCTCTTCTCCAAAACCACAGCTTAAAGGCATCATCAATTCTTCTTCTTTCGTCCTTATTCATTGTACAGCTTTCAGACACACAGCAAGTGAAAAGACTATGACCCGAATCAGGTGCTCTTTAGTCTTCAAACTGGCATCATTGCTCCTCAATAATTTGGAGAGCTCCCTAACAGCAGGCTTTCTCCCAGTGCAGTGTGTGTGTACATATACATATATATACACACATATACATATATATATATCTCCTGATCTCCTGACTGTGGTACCAAGGATGAAATCCTTGACAGTTTCAATTTTTTCTCCATCAATTAGGATGTCAGATAGAGGGGTCATATTTGAAGCTGGGGCTTCTAAATAGAAAGGAAAATGATCTAGAAGATAGTCTGAGAGTGGCCCAGCCCAGTGCCTGACTGTCTCCAGGTCCAGTGGGATGAAAGGTCTGCATAAGAGAACGGCAGAGCCGACTAATGGAGCCAACTGTCTCTTCCTACAGCTATGCTGAGTGAAGTCAAGTTGGTAGCATGAAACCTGCCACAATAGCACTTACAAGGAGCTCTGGTGGCACAGTGTGTTAAGTGTTTTACTGCACAAAAGAAAATGGGCGGTCTCCTCCTGTAAAGATTTACAATCTCAGAAGCTGATAGAGGGTTAGATGAGTTAGAATCAGTAAGTCAGATTTGGGTAGCATTTGTATTACAAAACCCAGCAAAATCTACAAGTCAGGGTCCTTCCCAGCCTCCAAGAAAGGGAAAGTCCTCCACTTCTTGAAAGTTACAAGGGAGACAGTGACCGCAGGGAGAGCTAGGTTTCAGTGAGAACAAGAAGGCACAGGGCTCAGTTAAGGACGTGGCTGAGGTATGCGAGATTTTATAGACTGTCTGCTAACTCCTGAGGGTTAGTGCATGGTGGACGGAGCCTTAGGAGGGATTACAGTGCAAAGGATAAAGGGTGACCTGAGCTCTAGAGACGTCAGAGAGGATAAAGTCCTAATGAGACTAGACCGTGAGCTTTCTGGGCAGGAAGTGCTGAAGATGCTTAAATAATGGTCTTGCCAGGAACACACAGGAGTTTTTAGTGCACAAATAATCACAGATAATACAAGCAACAGACATTTGTGTTGCTTTTAGTAACTGCATATGAACATATGTATAAATAAGAATGTAGCCAATTTATTTAAAAGTCCGATGCCAGTAACTGATTTTATTTCTTTTGACTTTAGTCCCCTACCCCCGACCCTGTCCTACAGCAGTCTTTGTTGCTATAAGATTCTTATTCTTTAGACAAGTTTTCATGGCAGCTGCATACTTCAGTTAGCTATTAATCTCTTGGACCTCCTTGGCAGTGGTCATCCAGACCACATAAGGCCTGGGGAGGGGGTGACAAGTGTACAAAACACTCTAGGGGAAGGAAGTGAAGGCGGAGATCATACACCATGAAAAAGAGGCAGAGTCCCTACAATTGTCTCATCAGAGGGCAGAGCCAGATCAAGCCCTTCACGTGTCTCTGAGTCTCATTCTGAAACCAGGAGACCACTCAGAGGACTATTTGTCATTATTGTTGATTGCCATCTCATGGCTGACCCTCCAATGCGTTTTCAGAGGCTGTAAATCACATGGGTGGAGACTGCTCATCTTTCTCCTGGGAGCTGGTACATTTGAATTGGTTTGGGCTGGCAGCACACTTCCTTACACAGTTTGGCCACCAGAGCTCCAGGACAACAGGAGGGTGTTTAAATCATGTTCATTACCACATCTCCTCAGGAAGTCTGCTTGGAATATAGGCTGGTCTGATTTTTGAAGTGTCTCTATCTCTCAGCTTCAGCAAATGAAGTCCCAATCTATACAATTTATACTTCTCCCCCTTCTCACGTGACTAGGACTCGAGGAACTGGACTCACTCTTTGATATGCTATTAAAGTACTTTAATTATGGCGAGCTCTGGTGGCCTAGTGGTAGGAAACTGTACTGCAATCCCAGAGGTGCACGGTTCAAAGCCACCAGATGCTCTGCTGAAGAAGGAGGAACAATCACCTCCTGTACCAGTCAGATCCAATTTGACGGTACACACATAAAAAGAAT
>NW_006399825.1:7070651-7084955 GCF_000299155.1 Elephantulus edwardii | reverse complement strand
ATGGCACATAACAACAACAGGTTTGAATTAGGCATAGATTATTTCTAGGGAAAGAGCCTGGTAAGAGTTAATGATAACATCCTGGGGGATGAAGAACAAGTCAACAGAGGTTTCAGGTACCAAGGAAAGATGAGGCCTGACAGTGGCTCTGGAGATCACAGAGGCAGTAGAGTTCCTCCTGAAGAACTTTTGAAAGTGGCAGACTGACGGGGAGGGAAACGCGAGCACAACATGCTATGGCAGTTCCATTGAGACAGATGACATGACATGTTGAAGGAGCAAGATACCATGGGTAATTTACTGGTGCTCTGCTATGTGTGAACTCAGATTTTCATGCTAACATCTGTGTGAAAAGATCTTGTGAGGTAGGAAAAGTAGTGAGAAAGGCTCCACTTGGGTGGAGGCAACAGAATGCTAGGAAGTACTGTTTGTAGTTGTTCAGTGTCTGTTTCCTCTGACCCTCCCTCTTCTTTGGCCTCACTTCATGGTGCACAGAAAGCAACGGGAATTCTGGTGGTCTCAGCCTTACCAGCCTCACTCCTGCCTCAAGTCAACTATATGTGAGTATGCTGAGTCTGCAGACCCAGAGTGTGTGTGTGTGTGTGTGTGTGTGTGTGTGTGTGTGTGTGTGCGCGCGCGCGCGTGTTTTGGGACACCTGCTCCCTCACTCCTAGGACTGGTTTCCTGCAGGAGAAAGGATCTAAATGTCTCCATTTCCCCTACTCATATCCCCTGCAGCTACACAAAATCCTACCTAGACCTTCACTCCCTTGGATTTGGGAAGGTTTTCCATTTATGAAAATATAAATTTTGTTTTGGTGAAAATATGAAGCCTTTCCTCTCTATTTTTATGTCCTCAGAGACCTCTGCAGCAAGGATATGAATTCTGCACATGTTGTTAGGTGCCCATCAAGTTAAGTAAGACTTGTAACAACCTTACAATAACGAGCATTATACATGTCCAGGCCTTAACTGAGGTTCTGCCAATCTAGAAGAGCTAACTTTCGCACTGTTCGGATGCTTTGAATAACAATTGAGCTTGTCTTTAATGAATAGGTATGAAACAGAATTACTATTTAATAAATACAGATTTATTTTTTTATTTTTATTTTTTTTGCTAGCTGGTACTATTCAAATAAGGTAGAAGACTGGGTGGTAAGGGGATTTTTGGTGGCCAAAGCTTGTAAACAAGTTCTTGCCTGAAAGAGTGCTTGTTAATGGGACTCAGTTCAGGTTGGAACCAGCCGAGTGAAGGCCCTCAGAAGTGGGCTTCTAGAAAGAAGTTAAGAAAGGAGATGGCAAGCTAGTTGACAGGCCAACAGAAGTAACTGCAAGGTCACTACAGACAGTGCTACTGATCTCACAGACTTCATATTTACTTCATTATTTCTCACTCCTCTAAGCATTTTCTCCTTTTATTTTCTCATTGAAAAGATACATTGATAACTAAAAAGAAAAAGACATTTTTGAAAGAAGATAACACGTAATTCCTTCATGCTGACAGTACTTCAATTTTTCATATAGTTGTAATGATCACTAGAAACTCTGATGGCTTAGTGGTAAAGAATTGTGCTGCCAGCACCACGCTACTCAGTATTACTTCACCAGCAGCTCCACGGGAGAAAGACAAGCAATCTCCCTCCATGCGATCTACTGCCTCTGAGAAGCCACTGGAGGGGCAGCTGTGGGTTGATTCCAACTCAACGGTACACACCACCAACAACAATAATAAAAATAGAAGCTAAAAATACCATTTTTTATCTTTTTTAACCCAACATTTTTGAGAAGCTTTTTTTTTAGGTTATAGTCTTCACAAAGATGTTTTATTTCTCTACTATTTTTTAAAAAATGTGTATTTGATGCTAGGTTAAATTAGATTTGCTTCTTTCACGTCCCTTTTTCATATGGAAATGATGAATTAGAGTTTAGTAATTAGGTTAATGTTTAATTTGCATCGGCACACACCAACTAAAAACAAGAGCCTGATTTTATTCTTCTTATTATTATTATTTTAATAAGATTCATATTCTACCACCTGTCTACCAGTTTCTCTTCCTTTGGTGGCTTGAATGTTGCTGTGTGCATGTTATCATAAGCATAAGGGCCCAGTCCTGGAGAAGAACTTCATGGTTAGAAATGTAGTGGGTCGCAGTGTGGGGCGGGACCTACCCAGCCAGCTTCCTAAAAACGAGCGGGCCAAGCTGGTTCCTCTTTGCAATGGAGATGGTCACTTCTTCTGATAGCTCCCTAGCTTTGGAAAGTGAACATCCTCAAGAGACCCCAGAATCCAACAAGGGCGTGTATACTTCCTTCATCAAGTCTCATTGCTGCTATGACCTGATTCCCACAAGTTCCAAATTAGTTGTATTTGATACTTCCCTGCAGGTGAAGAAAGCTTTCTTTGCCGTGGTGACTAATGGTGTATGAGCTGCCCATTTGTGGGACAGTAATAAGCAAAGTTTTGTGGGTATGCTTACCATCACGGACTTCATCAATATCCTGTGTCGCTACTATAAATCGGCCTTGGTACAGATCTATGAACTTGAAGAACATAAGATAGAAACTTGGAGAGAGGTGTGCCTACAGGACTTCTTTAAACCACTTGTTTGCATTTCTCCCAATACTAGCTTGTTTGATGCTGTCTCATCATTAATTCGAAACAAGATCCACAGGCTGCCAGTTATTGATCCAGAATCAGGCAACACCTTGTATATCCTCACCCACAAGCGTATCCTCAAGTTCCTCAAATTATTTATCACCGAGTTCCCCAAGCCAGAGTTCATTTCTAAATCTCTGGAAGAGCTGCAGATTGGCACCTATGCCAACATTGCTATGGTCCGTACTACCACCCCTGTCTATGTGGCTCTGGGCATCTTTGTACAGCACCAAGTTTCTGCCCTGCCAGTGGTGGGCGAGAAAGGGCATGTGGTGGACATCTACTCCAAGTCTGATGTTATTAATCTGGCAGCAGAGAAGACCTACAATAACCTTGATGTGTCTGTGACCAAAGCCCTGCAACACCAATCACACTATTTTGAGGGTGTCCTGAAGTGCCATCTACATGAGACTCTGGAGACTATCATCAATAGACTTGTAGAAGCAGAGGTTCATCGACTTGTGGTGGTGGATGAGAATGATGTGGTCAAGGGAATTGTATCTCTCTCTGACATCCTGCAGGCCCTGGTGCTTACAGGTGGAGAGAAGAAGCCCTGAGCCGAGAAAAGGACAAAGGACTCAGACAGCACTGGGAAATCTGTTCCATTCACTGTCTGCCAACAGCTCTGGGAATCACACATGGCACTGTGGGAGAATTGTGATTTTGTGCTCAGCTCAGGAACAAATGCCTACCCCCACCCCGTCCTTTTACCTGGGGGCCGGGGGCGTTGGAGAAGAAAGGAAGATAGATTGTTAGCTGCCTTTACCCTCCCATGGATGCTTGAGAAAACTTTAGTCCAGCCCATCTCAGCCACCATCATTTTAGACATTGCCCCCTTTCTGGGTCAATTGTGGGCTCTCTGCCTTTCCTCAGACAGATAGTGATCTCTAAGAGAGCCCTAGACCTCATACTGCCTTTATTTCTATCCCTACCCCTTATTTCATCTTAAGATAATAACACAGCAAAAGTCTTTCTTTTTATTAGTCTTGTTTCATGCTGTGTGTGGGAGGCTGAGTTCAGTTAGTGACATTTTTCCCCCCATAATGGGAGTGAAGATGGTTGTGGCGTGGAGACCTTTGGGTTCCTGTTTTTGTATGAAAGCTGATAGAGGGTGAAGTGGTTAGCTGATAGTACTGTTTTTCATGGCAAACCTAATTAAAATGACAGGAACTTCTTCATGGTAAAAAAAAAAAAAAGGAAATGTAGTAGGTCATAGAAGGAAAAGAAGGCCCACAATGAGATGATGGACTGATGCAGTGACTTCAACAATGACCTTAAGAACTGAGGAGATGATAAAGGCAGTACAAGATTGGCAGAGTTTCATTTGTTGCACATAAGGTCACTATGAGTTGGAATAAACTCAGTGGTGCTTAATAATTATGGATATATGAAACTGTTAGACCATTCTGAAAATAGTTTGCAGCCTTGCTCCTGTCTTCATGGATCTCCAGAAACAGAAACCTCAGGCTTGGAACCCCTGACATGAGGGTGATCCTTCACTGGGAATGTCTCTGATAGAAATGGTCTTTTAAAAAACTATTAGATCATTTCTTTTAACAATTGTGAATAATATAGCAATAATTACTATTTTGTGTCTTCTTGCTCTGCCAAAATATTTCCAAAGGGGGGAATATTTCAGAAGCAGCTCACTCAATCAAAGTATTGAGATAATTTATCAGTCAAGAGTTATTGAGAAATGGAAGGTCTATGTTAGTTTATAGATAGTTACTATGAAGTTAAATATGAAAGATACACTTAAAGTTATCATCCTCCTTTCTTCCCTATCACACCTTTCCATCTCTCCTTTATTTTCTTCCTCACTGAATTCCTAAAATGTTTGGAACTAAGCACTTCGTTTGCGAATATGTAGAACCCAGTCCTTGTAGAGCTATTTGGGTGGAAAGGAGTGGGTTTACCAGAAGCAAACAGATCCCAGTTTGTAACAAGGCTCACAAATGTATTCATCAGTATAGGATATTTATCACTCTGGTACTAAATATTTGCTAAATATCTTAGAATTAAATTTTACAACTTTAATTGCAATAATTCTGGCATTTTTTTGCTATTCTTATAAGTAAATTGATCTGACAATGTTATAGCATAAACTATTGTATTCCATTGCTTTTGTTTGTTTATTCATTTGATTTTATTTTTTCCTGCTTCAATGGTGTTTGTGTACCCAGTGAATTCTATGGAAGACGGTAAGAAATAATGGGGCAAAAATCCACCCTCATATCCCGGTCTCCTTGAAATTTCCCATCATTGTCTTAATTGCACTCCAGTTTAATTTGTCTATTAGGAGCTCTTTGTATGTAACACAATCTAGTAATGTTGTCATTAAGGCCCAAACTTGGAAAAAGATATTTATCTGAAGAACACATACCTAGTAAAGTATAATTCTCTCAACACTCAGGATAAAAGCAAAAGAAAGCAATTTTTATGTGAAAGCCCAATGCCTATCCCAGCACTATAGTAAAAATATAATAGAAACCGTGAATCTGATTAGATGTGTATTTTCTTTTCAACCATCTTAAAAAATAACCTTTTAAGAAAATTATTGTTAAGAGCTGTAGATAAACAAATAAATAGAATATTGTTATTCCCATCTTATGGGTGAAGAGCTGAGTTCAGGGAAGGTACGAAAGTAATCAGAAGCTGCAAGCAGTGCAGTCTGGATTCAAGCTTCCGTCTAGCTAACTTTGATCCATGCTTGAGATGGACCTTATAGCATTACAGGCAAAGGGAACCGCCTAAGAAAAGGCACAGAGGTGGGGAGGAACCAGTGTCTACTCTGGCGGGAATGTAAGCTAAGTGAAGGAGAAAGGTGGACAAGAGTCTTAGCAACTGACATCGAGAGTAGTTGGAGTGTTAAGATGAATGGATTTTAAAGTTACATTGTGCCTCAGCTGAAGATAAATACAGCTGATAACTATTGAGCATTTTGGAGGTCTTGGTGATATAGTACCTTACATGTTGGACTGCTAACTGAAAGGTTGGTGGTTTGAATCCACCATCTGCTCCATGGGGAACTGTTGAGACTGCTCCCATTAAGATTTACAACCTCAGAAACCTAGAGTAGAGTCTGAATTACCTCAGCAGCAGTGAATTTTCCTATGTGCTGGGCTTTTCATGCATCGTGTGAATTACTCCTTTTCTGAGCGGTAGATAGTATTACAGTTCCTATTTGACAGAAGCTGAGAGAAGTCAGCTGCTCAGCACTCAACAGGCTAGGCTTTTTAAATTGGAACCACTATCTTTCCTATAACCTTTCTTTTTTATTGTTACTTTAATGAAAATTTACAAAGAAATTGGTTTTTCATTCCTCATACCCATTTTTATTTTGTGTAGCCTTTCATATCATGTCTGTCATTTGTATAGGCTTTCATATTATTAATTTTCTTTGAATACAGTGGTTGCTGTTGATAGGTTCTGTTGAACAACTTATCATGAACCTATGAACATTGACTCAAAGCCCTGTCCTATCCTGTTCCATCCTCATCACCTCTGACACACTTGAGCCCATTGCTGCAGTCACTATGCCAGCCCATCTCATTGAGGGTCCTTCCTTTCTTTCACTAGCCCGTCACCTTCCCAGGCATAATGTCCCTTTCCAAGGAATGGTCCTTCCTAACGTCATGCCCAAATGTAAAATGAAGCTGCCATCGTTGCCTCTAAGGAGCACTCTGGCTACACTTTCTTTAAGATATATCTATTCTTTTGGTAGTCATGGAATATTCAGTACTCTTCTCCAACACAACTCAAAGGCATTGCTGCTGCTTCTATCATCATTAGTCATTGTCCAGTTCTCAGATGCATAGCAAGTGGTTGAGTGGTCTTTAAACTGACAGCATTACTCCTCAGTACTCTGCAGAAGGCCCTGACAGCAAACTTTCCCAAAATGTCTTTTGATTTCTTGATTTCTGGTACTAAAAGTGTTGCTTGTGGATCTAAGTAAGATGAAATAGCTGACAGTTTGAATACAGTAGAGTTCTGTGTATCCTGCCAAGTGAACAAAAGTTGTAACTATCATTCTTATAAGGAGATAGACACATATAATGTTCTATTTTTTTTTTCTCTTTTCTAGAAGATGACATGAAGATTGATGAGAAATGTGTGGAAGCAGGTAACATTTCCTTCTATAATATTTGCTACCTGAAGAAACATGAAACACCTCACCTATAAGTTATCAAAAGCAATGTATAAAATGATCCTTCCCCCATACTTTTTCTATGGCCTGGCACTTAGAGGATGAAGTCATCCCCCACCCGTCCAACATATTTGACAGTGATTTCTTGGAAGTTATTTTAGGGATGCCTTCGTCAGATGGAGTACCTGCAAACCACTGTCCTTTGTGGAACCCACTGCCATCAAGTTGATCCTTTCTTATAAAGACCTTCCGTCAGATTTCTGAGACTTTATATAAATCTTAACAGGAGGAGACTGGCCCTCTTTCTTCTGAAGAGCAGTTGGTGGATTCAAATCACTGACCTTTTAGTTAACAGCACAGCAAGTAACACACTGTGCCACCAGAGTGTATTTTTTGCTCTTTGTGCAGAACCATAAAATGCCAACATTGAAATTCAGAAGAGAGAATGTCTTTTGTTATTAAGTCTGATGCCATCTTCTGGTAGATTCTAGTATAGCTAAATAATAGTGGGTTCCCAAAATTTGAGAAATATATAACAGAGGTTTTAAAAATTCCTTTATATACACCAAGGATGGTTTCCGTTCAGCCAGTTTTGAAGTACTTCCTTGGCTTTTAATTTTAAACCACAAGTTGAAGAATTATTATCCATATCTGTTTTCTTTGTTTTGTGGATTCTGAACTGCCATCTATCTAGTCAGCTGGTGTCAGAGGAGCCTAGGCTAGTCTTCCTGATTAGAGAGGATGTCTTTGCCAGTCCAGAGGTGAGGGCACACAGAGTACCTAGTTAAAGAAGATAGCTAGCACAAAGAGACAGTCATTACCAAACTCATCTGCTCTTCCATCATTAGTATTCAATGCCAGACTCCATTCTTGAGATGTTTTTAAATTCAGTTCAACAAATCCAAGTCTTGAGCTGCAGTTCTGAGAGATGCCAGGGACAAAATATTAAATGATGCAGGAAACATCATAAGAAAATGAAAAGGAATACAGAATCACTGTGCCAAAAAGAATTGGTGGACACTGAACCATTTCAAGAAGTAGCATATGATCAAGAGCCGGTGACAATGAAGGAAAAAGTTCCAACTGCATTGAAGGCATTGGCAAAAAGAAAGGCTCAGGAACTGGTGAAGTGTACTTGAGGGGTGGCTTTCCGTAAACAGCTGCAGCCCTGGACGTATCCCCTAGTTAAGCCAAGAAATCTGGCAAACAGCTATCTGACCAACTAACTAGAAAATATTCATATTTGCTTTCATTCTAAAAAAAAATTAAAAAGATGGATGGTCTAACAGACTGAAGATACTGAACAGTATCATTAATATTACAGCCAAATAAGATCTTCCTGGAAATTATTTAAAAATGGCTGCAACAATACATCAACAGAAGACTATCAGAAATTCAGGCTGGATTCAGAGGAGACCATGACATGAGGAATATAATTACTGAAAGCAGAGAATACCAGAAAGATGTTTTCTTGACCATGCAAAGCCATTTGCATGGGTGATAACAAATTATGGGTAACATTGAGAAAAATGGAAATCCCAAGAACTTAATTTTATTCATGTGAAACCTACACCTAGACCAAGAAGCTCTTGTGTGAACCATAACATAGGAACACTGCGTGGTTTAGAATCAGGAAAGGTGTGCATCAAGGCTGTATCCTTTCAATCCAGCCATTCATCCACTCATTGCCTTTGCTAAGCCACCTTGTTGTGAGCTCCAGTTACATCTGCCAAGGTTCTAAAAGTTATGTGATATCTACCTACCTATCAAAGTCCCTCACAATACTCCACTTTCCCTGTCCCTCTGACTCCACTTTTGATTTAATGTATTTATGTAAAGCTCCTGCTTGCACTTCTGTTTGTTATCATGGCCCACCTGCTTAACATCACTTCCCTCATTTAAGTCCGTAGAGACACTACTGATGGGGCCTGATTGGGGGGTGAGGGGTGGGGGGAATCAGCAACAAGGGTGTGAGTGAAGAACAGCAGGGCCAGAGAGTGAGACTTGAAATATAGACTCTGTGTGAATATAATCTTACTTTACATTTGATTTTTGCCTCCTGGAAAATAAAAGATGAAGAAACATTTGAATCAGGTAAGTGGGGAGAGGGGAAGAACATTTAGTATTGACTTTTTAAATGTATATACCAAATTTGATGTAATTTAAACAGTCTTTTAAAATTTTCTTTAGGATAAAATAATGGTGGTAGATTTATTAGAAAGTTACATCCCTAAAGGGTCGGACCTCCCTCCCTGAAAGGAGATGTAGAGGGAAGGCCTAAACACGTTCTGAAGGCTGTGGTACAAGAATTAATTCAATGAACAAACAATGTTGGTAGTGAGTGCTGTAAAGTGCATCTAGACTAGTGGTTCTTAGTAAGGGCAATTCTGTACTTTAGGGGGAATTTTGGAGCTTTATGAGAGTTTTGGTTTGTTTTTTTTTTTTTAGCTTTTTTAAAAAATAATTTTAATGAACATTTACAGAGAATTTGGATTTCCATTCATTCATTGCTGCACTTTTCTACCCGCCCAGCTCTCTCCCCCTGCCCCCCAGTTCGCTCCTCTCTTTCAAAAGCAAAAGAAAGACTCCCTCCTTGGTACACAATCCCCCCCGCACCCCTCCCACCACCCCAAGTACATTCCAAAATGCAACCGAGTTTTTGGGTTTTTTTAAACTGGTCTTTAGTTGAGAGGAATTGAAGACATCCTGCCGTGTTCTCAGTCCTGATCAATGAGGAGTTGTCCCTAGTGCCATGTATCTTCTGAATGCCCTGCTAGACAGAGCCCATTACAAATATGAATGACATGTATAAATGACAGCATTGGTGTGTTGATGTCCACAAAAAATATGAAAAGCCTGGTGAGTTAGAAGACAATTTGAGATGACTGAATCTTATCTTTTCTATGCTTTCATGTCTACTTCACACTGATAGTAGGTAAACTGGAGAGAGAGATCTTTTAACTGAATTAAGTATTTCCTATTCCTTTAACACATTATTTGCTATAGTTAATGACAAACAGCATCATAAAGTGTCTTCAAAGTAGTGTGAACATAACTGATAATTTATGGGTCCCACAAAGTATTTTTTTAAAATTTGCTACCTTGATTGTTGTTGTGCTTTAGGTGCTGTTGAGTCCAGTGTGCCTCATAGTGACCTTAGGAACAGGCAACCCGAAACCTGCCCTATCCTGTGACATCCTCAATGTCTCTGAAACACCAGAGCCCATTGCTAAAGTCACAGTGTCACTTCATCTTGTTGGGGTCTTCCTCTCATTTGCTGACCCTCCATCTTTTCAAGCATGATGTCCCTTTCCAAGGAATAGCCTTGCCTAGCTGCAGGTCCAAAGTATGAAAGACGAAGCTTGTTAGGACGTGTTAACAAAACCCACCCACTTTCAAGAATTTTATTTCCTAAATTTCTCCATCATATTGGAATATAATTATTTTGGTACACTATTCCTACCTCAGTTAAGGCAATTTCCCCTCTTTCTCATATATATAAATAAATCTGGTCTTAACTAACTTACCAGAACACTTTTTATCCCAGGATTGGCCTGTTCCTTTGTTTTTCCATTTTCCTGTACCTTATATAAGGAATATTTTCTGCTCTTCCTGCTTTCTTTGGATCCAAGCGCATAGCTTCTAGCCACTAGGCCACCAGAGCTCTCTCTTTACTATAATAGTTGTAAACGAAACCAGACCCACTGGTACTGAGTCGATTCTGATTCCTAACAATCCTGTAATAACAGAACTGCTTCCACAGGACTTGCAAGGCTGCAGACATTTGTGGAAGCAGACTACCTCATTTTTCTCTCCATGAGCAGCAGGAAGGTGCCAACCTTGAAACTTTTGATTAGTAATGAACACTTTAAACATTGCATCACCAGAGCTCTATATAAGTAAAAGTAGGCATCTAATAATTTCTTATGTCTTATAGTAAAATCATGAATAAAAAGCAGCTTTGTGGTAAGGAGTTGCACTGCCAACCCAAAGTCATGCAGTTTGAATCCACCAGCTACTCCATGGGAGAAAGCTGGACGATCTCCTCTCATGCTATTGACTGCCTCCAGACACCCGCCAGAGCGTCAGTCATGGGTAGATTCCCACTCAACGGTACTTAACAGCCACAACATACATTAAAATCATGCTAAAGTATTTCTATTATTTCATTATCTTTTTATTTCCCTCATACTTTCTCTTTGTAGTACATACAGTAGAAGCACTGAATTTCATTTTTAAAAAATAGCTTTGTGTCTAAGTTTTATATTTAATATTTTAAAAACTTTGCGTGTGGTAGGCTATCCTATCTAGGAACAGACTCTCACAAGAGAAAAAGATTGCTACAAATACTAGTTATAAAAAAAGATGGCACTGAGAGTTACAGACTTGGGAACTGCTCATCTGCATTATTTACTAACCGTTCGTGTGGTTCTAAAGTTTCTGTTAAGTATTTGGGGTTCTCTAGTCAGTTATCTACATCAGTGTGTCTGACTGGTTTGGGTTTTAGCTCCTCCGGTTTATAGTCATCCCTCCTTGCTCTGTTCAGCTCATCACTTTGCCGGCAATCACCTCATCTGCTGGCGCTGCTGTTAGGGCTCAGGAGCACTAGCAGGTGACAGCAGGCTAAGAGCTGAGCTGCTAGGCAAGAGGTCTGTGAATCCAATCCACTCACTGCGGCCAGGGAGGAAAATAGACAATCTTCTCTAGTAAATATTTACAGCCTTAGAAACCTGACACGGGGTCACCATGAATCGGAATTAATTTGACAAAAGTAGACTTGATGTTGGTTTTGAGTAGAAAGAGACCTAGAATAGTTAGGAATATAGACTTGTTATCTGTGGGTCCTCTGGCAAGTAACATAACCTGTCAGTTTTCCCATTCTAAAATAGGAACAATAATGTTTTGTAGTGTAAATACTTAGAAAGGTGCCTTTCTCACAGTAAATACCATCAGAGGTGGACTGTCCATAAAGCAAGGTAAGAATACAAATGTGCTGATTTACTAATCTGTTATGAACGCTTTTATAAAGGTTTAACCACAGATACTGGGTACTCTGCTGCTGCTAGGGTTTCTAAATTCAAAAAGAGGCTTTGACCCTGTAGGTGCTGTGGGCTTAGGGCACAGATAGGTGCCAGCCATTACTAGAAGCAGAAACTTGTGGTGAAAAATGGGAGATGATTGAGTACAGATTAGTAAATAAAAACAAGTAAATCCTTTGTTTACCTGGCCCATTGGGTAATCAGACACTGGTGCATAGGTCTTAGCCTATGTTGCTATTGTTGTGTATCATCAAGTCTGAACCAACCCATAGCTGACCCTCCGGCACGTTTACAGAGGTAGCTAATCGCGAGGGAGGAGATTGTCCATACTTCTCTCCAGAGCAGCTGGTAGATTCACATTGTGTGCCTTCAGGATTGCAGGGCAGCTTCTTGCCACTAGGCCTATGACAAAACTTTGTTTGTTCTTAGAGCAGAAACTGAATGGGTGCTAAGAACAGTCCTTTTGGGAAGGGGAATACACACAGCTGTTCCTTCGCTTCCCCTAAAGCATCAGTTCTGAGCACCTCTTAATTGACAGTGAGAATTTACATATCTCTGAACCAAATTCTCTTTGGAGTTTAGTTGAGGAATAAGTAGCACCCAGCGAGAAGCCTACTGAATGCATGGCACAGAGGGCACATGCCATGGGCACCACCTGAAGTGCTTCTCTTCTGGCTGTATACAGCTGGCATTCTAATGAATGAGTTCCTCCCTGCTGTATGCCTCACCTTATGGGTCTGCTTAGTGTGTGGCTAAAGATTGAGATACAGATAGATTTTGTTCTGTGTTAGGAGTGTGAATAAGGACCATAGTCTTGAGAGTCCACTCAGTTTATCAGACAGGTAAGTCTGGCCTTTTTTATGTTTTGGAGTTGTGCTGCACATTTTCTCTATCTAAATATGCTGTAATCCCTGATGGTGGTCAGCTGTGATATCTGGACACCATCTACAGTAATTCTTCTGGTCCCAAGGTTGTCCATTCGTACAAATGTATCCTTTGTTTTGGCTTCTTCTTGTTGTTGTTGTTCCAGACAGGGAAAGACCAATAATTGCACCATAAGTGGCTATTTGAAGGCTTTTAAGACCCAGGTTGCTACTCATCAAAGTAGGATGTAGAACATTGAATGTTGTGCCATAGTGACTTTGATGTCTTCTAAAACCATGATCCCAAAGCCCCAGAACCAGTAATTCATTCCCAGAGGTGAGGATTTCTAACACAGTTGCGTTGTACTGAGGACCGTGGCACTTTGGCATACAATAATCATTGTGGGGTTCTTGTAATGTTATTTTGTTCCTCTACAAATTGGCAAGCAATCTGTAAAAAATTTATTTCCCCCCAAATAACAGAATCAGAGCCAATTGGGATTTTCTAGTCCCTGTAGGTACATGTTGTCCATTGTTTTCCCAGGCCTAGTCCCAGTTAGGACTTGCTAATGGTGACATGAATACGTCACTATGGTCATTTTTCTTTATTTGATGACTAACAATTCCTCAAAAACTTAATTTTTATGTCTGTTTCTTCACTTACCCAAATATCAAGAGGAGCTTTCAGAAGGTAATTACTTATTCATTTTTATTTCTTGAGTAAGCCAAACAAAACTCTGTTTAAGAGTTTCTAGTGCCTCCAGATAGATCTTTGGCAGAATAACTTCTGTGGTGAAAATACGATATTTCAGAGGTGAAATAAATATCATAGGATATGTTTTTATTTAAAAATGGAAAATATATTTATTTCAGAGGTGAAATAAATTAGCTTCTTAGAAAGTAAGTTAAAATAAATAAAAGAGCAATTAAGCTTTTGTGAATACAGTCAGCTGCTTAATGTTTTGTGAATACAGGGAGAAGTCTCACAGTTTTTCTGCCTTTTCTGCCTTTACTACTCTCCCATGACACATTTTAGTGGAAACCATTTGCATTTTCCTTCTGGTATGTGTTTCAGCCTTACATAGATTCCAACTTTTACAGGTTTTTCTATATATTAAACATGACTGTAACAATGAGCTCAATCATATTAGATATTGTGAGTATGGCACAGGATAGGCAAATTTTGGATTTCATGTTCTTAGGGCCACTGTGAGTTGTCGTTGACTTGATGGCACCTAACAGCGACATCATACTTATCAAGATAGAATAACACAGTGACTATAACAGTGGGCTCGAGCCTATCAGAGGTGAGGAGGACTTAGGCTAGGATGTTCACACAGTGACTGTAACAGTGGGCTTGACCATGTCAGAGAAGGTGAGGAGGACGCAGGCTAGCATGAGGTTCATATCTGTTGATCATAGGGTTATTATGAGTTGTAGTCAACTTGATGGCACCTAACAGCAACAATACTTAATAAACATTCTCTTTCATTGGCATCTTTCAATTAGAAAAATGTTCTTGTCAAAAGCTAAGCTTGAGGGGAGCTCTGGTGGCCTAGTGGCAAGGACCTGCAACTACAATCCCAGAGGCGCACGGTT
>NW_006399825.1:7062215-7063116 GCF_000299155.1 Elephantulus edwardii | reverse complement strand
GGAGATGGTGCGATTGGCACAGGACAGAGTGGAGTTTAGGGCTGTTTGTACACAGGGTCACTGAGTCACAAGCGACTCGACGGCACATAACAACAACAACAACAAGGTACAGGTTCAGAATCTAATTCTTGTGTCACATTGGTTTGCAATCTAGTTGTCTTGGGGTAACTGCTTTAGTTTCTGAAAAGGTAAGCAAGGAAATTCACACTGAAAATACTCATTGGGTAATCAACTCATTGGGTTTGGAGATTGGACAAAATGACTAGGCAAACATTAGAAAATTTGGAGATATAATTAAGTCGTCTGTTTATTAATATTTTAAAATCTTGATGAATATCCACCAATTATTTAATGAACAAGCTCTACTCATTTCAAATTATTTGCTCAACACATAGATTGAGTAGGTATGGATAAAGGCTACAACCTTGCCATACACCTTTCCTGGTTTAAATTATGCAGTATCCCCTTGTTCTGTTCAGACAAATACTTCTTGATCTATGTATAGGTTTTACATGAGCACAATTGATTATTCTGAGATTACTATTCTTTCTAATGTTATCAGTAATGTGTTAAGAACCCCCCAGTCAAATGTCCTTACACCATCAATAAAACACAAATAAACCTCTTTCTGGTATTCTTTGCTCTCGGTGAAGATCCATCTGACATCGGCCATAATAGCCCTTATTCCATCACCTCTTCTGAATCCAAATTTAATTTCCCTGCTGATACACTGTTCCAGCTGATTTTTAATACTCTTTAGCATGATTGTACGTACATGTAATATTAATTATATTGTATGATAATTTCCACAGTCTGTTGGATTGCATATTTTCAGAATGAAGACAAATATGAATCTCTGCCAGTCAGTTGGCCAGGAAGCTGAATTTTAATTTTTTTTTTT
>NW_006399825.1:7057110-7061876 GCF_000299155.1 Elephantulus edwardii | reverse complement strand
ATAATAAAGCTAAGCTTGGTACTGATATGTTTCATTACATTTTAAAATATGTGTTAAAAACAAAAATTAAGGGAAAAGGAACTATGTTTTATGAACAAATACTCTTCATATATTTCAATTATCAGAACAAAGTTATATACTTGAAAAAGCATACAAGTAGAAAATAATTTGAAAAGGACATTTTTATAAGATTTTACCTGTCCTGTAGTCTGCAACCATAATTCCAAGACCCAGAAAAAAATTTTTTAAACTAGGTCTAGTTGCTTGTAGAAGAAAATTCCAGTAATCTATTGGGGTAAAGCTGAGGTTTATTGAAGAAAAAACACAATTTGATCTTAGGAGAAACAATCTACAAAGTAGAACCAAGTGCTCCAGCATTCTGAGGGAAGGGAAAGTCTGTAGTGACTAAATTACAGGGACTAGGAGTTACATGTAGTTCCAAAACAATAACAAAAAATTGAAACGCATTGCCGTTGATTCAAACCGACTCATCATTGATCCTCCAGCATGTTTTCAGAGGCTGTAAGTCCCCTGGGAGGAGAAAAACCAATCTTTGTCCTGAGGAGCTCCTGGTGGCTTCAAACCACTAGAGAGGTGCCAGCTTTAAATTAGCTACGCAACTCCCTGCTAACTCAGGCTTCAGAGTTCCTTTCTAAAACAACGGGAAATTAAAGTTTTGCAAGGTTAGCTAACCTACCTTCTAACACAGACTTCCTGGACTCAAGCCAGTGAGTTATCCTCTGGAATATCTATATACACATTCTTGTCAGGCTGTGCTGTGTCCCCAAGGCTGCCTTGGCACACGTTTCTTCACAAACCATATCCTCCATTGTTTAATGAGAGTGGCTTAAAGTTCCACCATAAAGTTCTCAAGGCTCCAAATCACAGACCCCATTCTTAGGGAAGCAGAAGAAGAACAAGCTAAAAAGTCTTTCTAACAATAACAAAAACCAAATGAATTCTGATTCAGATCCAGGCTAGTCCTTTTCAGTCATCCCCTGAAGCAGTTTTAGAATGTCCTCACACAGGCTCCATCACTCGCAGGCACTTCTTCTCTTGTTATCTTCCAGGCTAGTCATTGACAATCAGAGAGCAAAGACTAATTCTACACAGAAAAAAAAAACCCCAAAACCCAAAACCAATTACCTACAAATGACTATACAGTGTTTGTAATTGGTACAAATAATAACTTATAGGAAATAAAAGCTAATATATGGTAAAGAGATTATATGACCTATTTGAACATGATATCTGTATATTGAAGCCAAAGCCATTTCTAAGTCCAATTTTTTTATTTTGCATTTGCATAATTTATTGTTACCATCAACAGCGCCAAAGCCATTTTTTATCATTTTTATAATTAATTTTCTTAGAATATGTATAGAAAGGTACACTCTGTCTTTTTACTTTATTCTTTCCATCAGATAGAATATATTCAGGGAATGCTAACATTCAGAAATGTCTCTGTGATTAGGTGCATGTGAATAACAGAATGGAAGCTTGTGCTGACACCTGTGATACCTGTTGAGAAAATGTCACTTGAAAATGAGTTCTTGCATACATTGTAAATACGTTTTTCTTTCTCCCTCCACACATTCTGCCCCGGCTGTTCTGTGTTCCAGACAAGAAGGAATTTGTTGACTATGGGCAGAAGTTCTATATCGGTAGGTGAAAATGGATAAAAGAAGTTGGTTTTTGTCTCAACTCCTTCATAAAAAAGTAAATTCATAAGTAACTTTTGTTTAGTTGACTACAATTTTCTTAAAACCTGGTAGAAAGCCTGGCATGTAAGCACTGAGTCCTTAACTAAGGCAACAGATGGGTTTTTGAATTTTCCCTTCATATTACTTCCTGTCTTCCAACTTCAGATTGTTGTTGTGTGTGGCTGAGTTGGAACCGGCCCATAGCTGACCCTCCAGCAGGTTTTCAGAGGCAGTTATCGCTCGGGGGGAGCCTGCCCTGCCCATCCCTCTAGCAGGTTTTCAGAGGCAGTTAAATCTCTCTGGGGGAGCCTGTCCTGCCCAGCCTTCTCCCACGGAGCAGCTGGCGGATTGGAACTGCATACCTTTGGAACTGCAGCGCAGCTTCTTACCACTAGGCCACCACTGCAACTCCCTACCTTCAGATAAACGTGGCAACATTGATCAACACCTGGTGAGATCTGGCGGCCTAGTAGGTAAGGAGTTGTGCTGTCAACCAGTTTAAATCCACCAGCTGCTCTGAGAGAGAAAAATAATCTCCTTCCGTGTCTCTTAGAGCCACTGAGAATACACTGGAGGGGGTGAGCTCCGAGTCAGTTTGGACTCAATGGCAGTGCGCTTTGCGGTGGGGTGACAGTCACAGTGCTTCATCAGACCTTACGCTCTATGTGTTTCCATCCTCCCGATCGTGTTCCAGCTGGTTTCCGCCACAGCATGCGCCTTTGTCGCCGGAAGGCTCATCTCAGCCGTCTGCACGCCAGTGTGTGCTGCACCAGCGCCTGCTCCAGTGCCGGGGGTGCCCCTTACGAGGAGGTGGTGCAGTACGAGCGACGTCCTTCGGACAAGCACCGCCTGATAGTGCTCGTGGGTACGCCCTGTCCCCTCCCAGAAGGAACCTTTCCTTACAGATTCAGTAAACTTGTACTAGGGTAGTGGTAGAAACAAGTTCTTTGAGGACTCCCAATATAAACAGCTATTTCATTTCAAGAATATATTGAATGTCTTTATAAAGAAAATTTAATCACGAAAACTTAATTGTATCATTCTTATATTGTCTACAAACGAACCCAGTGTGCCACGGTGTATGTGAACTTATAAATCGTGAGATGGTGCTGTAAATTGTGTTCTAAGAATTTTTTCTGTTTAAAATTTCTTGTGTACAAATAGGTGAGTGTTCCCTCAAACCAGCTTACTAAAAATTCTTGAGGTCCATTTTCCTAGGAAAAATTGTAATTGCTCCATTCTGAAAAGTGCCTACGTTCTTCCCTCTGGCCATACTCTACCATTGGTGCTAGAGAACAGGTCAAACATAATGTCAAGGTGGCCTGCTTTTGAACCAAGGTCCCCAAAGGTGGAGCGACTTGCATCTTGCTGGACTCCTCTCTGTGCACCCAGATGTGCTCAGATCAGGCCCTTGGAGCAGAGCAGTGTGCCCTGCAGTCAAACTACGCTATTTCAGGGCCCAGTGCAAAACGAAAAGACAAGGACTCCTTGTTCAAACCTTAAGAACTTGAAGGCAGGCAATAATAATAGAGTATTATATTAAGTGTGGGACCTTTCTAAAGATGGACCCCGTGAGACTGCACAGTGTACATACCTATAAATGAGCCCTGCCTCCAGCCATCCTGGGGTTCCTATGTCAGAGTGTGACCCCTTAAGTCTGTAAGTCACTAAAACCTCTAATCATTGAGGCTGATATTGGAGTAATGACAGGATAGAAAACTTCATTTGAGGAAGAAAGGCAAGTTGTCTCAGATTATCTCTACTGAATAAGGCTGCCAAATTCTCCATGTCCAATATGAGATCGAGTTTTCTGGGGTAACAGGTTCCTGCAATTAATTCCCAGTTTCCTTTCTGTGTATTGAATTGGTTACCAGGAAAATCCCCAAGAGAATTTTGGAGTTGGTCTAATTTGTGAAGAAGGAAGTTATATAATCGCCTTCAAAATATTTGTTCTCCAGTTTTTAATTTTCCAATACACTAACAATTACTTCATCAGCATGTAATTGGTGTTTATTCACATGTAATGGTTTCTGTGTGTGACCTCTGTGGTTTAGGTCCTTCTGGGGTTGGAGTCAATGAACTGAGAAGACAACTCATTGAACTGAATCCCAGCCACTTTCGAAGTGCCGTTCCTCGTATGTTTCATTTTTCTTTTGTAGAAATTCATGTTTTTAAAAAAACTTTCTTCACCCCTGCAGATGCGCCTATTTAGAGGGGTATTTCTTAATTACATTTAATAAGTATTTCTAATTATATTTATTTTAAGAAAGATAATTTATTTACTGGCATATAGCCAGCTAAGTTTTTAAAATGTACTTCTGTCTGTTTTCCTTTTCTTTTTTTAAAAGTAATCAGAGAGATGCCTTTTCAAGAAAAGGTAATATTTAGTAATAACAACTAACATTCATTTGGACCTTACTACTTTTCAGGTACTGCATTTGTTTCTTGAAATGCTTAAATCTTGTTTGAAAAAAATATTCTTTTTACGTTCATGCCCAATTCACTAGTGTCTATTTTGAAGAGTGTAGGTTGTTCTAGTGTTTCCTTACAATCTCCCTGTCTGGCTTAATTCCTTATACAGTGTCTTCCTCACTGTAGCACTCAATAAAGGTTTGTAAAATAACTGATTTTTATATGGAAGCTACTACTTTCTTATCAGCAGCTGCAGCTCCTCCATTTTGACTCTAGTAATATTAATCTGTTTTCATATATTCATTTACTATTTTTGTTGGAATTTTTAATCCAAGTGCATTAGAAAGAAATTAAAACATTTTGAAGAATCTAAAACATTTCATTCCTTTTTTTTTTTTAAAATAGATACTACTCGCTCCAAAAAGAGTTATGAAATGAATGGGCGGGAGTATCATTACGTGTCAAAGGAAACATTTGAAAGCCTCATGTATAGCCACAGGTAAGGTATAGGTTCTTGATTATAGCAACTCGAGGTTTGAATTTGTTCTTCAGTTCCTTGAGCTTAAGAAATGCTGAGCGAGTTCAGCCCTTTTGATTTTCTGACTCCAACTCCTTGCACATTTCATTATAGTATTTTGCTTTGTCATCCTG
>NW_006399825.1:7055555-7056120 GCF_000299155.1 Elephantulus edwardii | reverse complement strand
AAGTTGTGCCAAGAAATCTGGAGAACAACCACTTGGCCAACTGACTGGAAGAGATCTATATTTGTTCCCATTCCAAAGAAGGGTGACCCAATAGACTGTGAAAACTATAGAACAGTCTCATTAATTTCACATGCAAGCAAGAGTCTACTTAAGATTATCCAAAAATGACTGGAACAACACATCAGCAGAGAACTGCCAGAAGTCCAGACTGGGTTTGGAGAAGGGGTCGTGGTACTAGGGATATTGTAGCTAATGTTAGGTGGATCTTGGCTGAAAGCAGGGAATACCAGAGGAATGTATTTCTGTGTTTCATTGACTATACAAAGACTTTTGACTGTGTGGATCATAAAAAACTGTGGCTGACTTTGAGGAGAATGGGAATTCCAGAACACTTGACTGTGCTAATGAGAAACCTATACTTGGACCAAGAGGCAGTCGTCAGAACAGAGCAAGGAAACATTGCATGGTTCAAAATTGGGAAGGGCGTGGCCAGGGATGTGTCCTGTCTCCATACCTTTTCAACCTGTATGCAGAACAGATTATCCAGGAGACGGGGCTCTGTGAG
>NW_006399825.1:7033102-7053486 GCF_000299155.1 Elephantulus edwardii | reverse complement strand
GAGAAATTCCAAGTGAGTTCTTCCCTTTTTGTCTTCTGACTCCAGCTCTTTGCACCTTTCATTGTAATACTTTGCTCTATCTTCTCGAGCTGTCCTTTGGAAGCTGTTCAGCTCTCTAACTTCAGCATCCTTTCCCCTTGTCTGGGTTACTCTTTATTCCAGTGCATATTTCAGAGTCTCCCTGACCTCCATTTTGGTTTCTTCTTTCTGCTTTGTCTTTGTAACATTTTGCTTTCTTCATAGATGATGTCCGCCCACAACTAGTATGCCCTTCGATCATTAGTGTTCAATGCATCAAATATATTCCTTGAATGTTTTTTAATTCTGTTGGGATGGACTCAAGGTTGTGGTTTGGTTCTCATGGACTTGCTTTAGTCCTCTTCACCTTCAACTTGAATTTGCTTATGAGTAGTTGATGGTCTGTTCCACAGTCATCACCTTACTTTGACTGCTGATACTGTGTTTCTCCAATGTCTCTTTTCACAACTGCAGTCAATCTGATTCTTGTAGAGGTCATCAGTGGAGATCTATGTGTATAGCCACAATTTATATTGGATATGTTTTAAAAAGTAATTGTAATGAATAATGAATTTGATTGCACAAAATTCCATAATTTCATCCCCATTTGATCCCTTGATTTCTGTCACTGAGGCAATATTTTCCAACTACCATCCCCTCTTCTGTTTCAAACTTTTGCATTCCTGTCAGCAATTATTATTAATGCATCCTGGTTTCATGTTCTATCAATTTCAGACTGCAAAAGTTGGTAGAAATCCTCGATCTCGTCATCTTTGTCTTTAGTGGTTGGTGGGTATATTGGAATAACAGTTGTATTAACAAGTCTTCCTGGTATGTGTGTGGATAGTATTTTGCCACTGACAGCACTGTACTTCGGGATAGGAATGTCCTTTTTTATGATGAATGTGACGTCATTCCTCTTCAATATGTCATTCCTGACACAGGAGCTCATAGAATTTCCTAATTAACAATGGTCAGTATCCATCCATTTCAAGTCATTAATTACTAGGATGTCAATTTTTGTTCATTTTTTTGAGAACTTCCAGTTTTCTTAGTCATATTTTATACATTCCATGTTCTGGTTATTAATGTTTCCTCACTTTAAGTTTTGCCACATCAGCAAATGAAGGACCGCTGGGTGAAAGCTTTCATCTATCCATGTCATTATGCTAGACTCTACTTTGAGGAGAAGACCTAGTGGCTTAGTGGTAAGGAACTGCACTGCTAATCCAAAGGTGCGTGGTACTAACCTACCAGTTTCTCTATAGGAAGAAGTTGAGCAATATCCTTCTATATGATTTACTGTCTCTGAAAACTCGCTGGTACATAGCCACCACTTTGAAGAGTCACCTAGCCTCCTGCTGGCATTTTGAGGGCCTTCCAGCCCGAGTGACTCATTTTCTGAGCCAATTATCCAACAGTGTTCTTACATTAGAAGTCTTAGTTGACTCGATGGCACCTACCAACAACACACTTCTATTCTATTATTAGCATCTATTATGTTGTCACTAGAAATAGTGTTAGAAACTCTAGAAATAGAGGTGGATTTGAACCACATGCCTATGAGATCGCAGTTCTGTTTCTTACCAGTAGGCCAACTAGAGCCCTACTAGAAGTACTTTACTTATTGGAACAACCCTTACTTCTTTATCCCATTCTTGCAGGATGCTGGAGTATGGTGAGTACAAAGGTCATTTGTATGGCACTAGTGTGGATGCTGTTCAAGCAGTTCTTGAGGAAGGAAAGGTCTGTGTCATGGACTTAGAGCCTCAGGTGGGTTTGTTCTGGAGTATTTCCTGTCTCTTTAAAGGCACAAATTCATGGCCCCCATTTTCTCCACCTACTGTGGGTTATAGTTTAGACAGTTATACTTTATTGTTAATCTTTTAGGAAGACGGTTACATCCCATGTCTAGGGGTCATGATTTTATCTGAAGAGTCAAGTTGTTATTGGCTTACCTTCAGTTAGGAAAAGAAGTCTCATTTCTCAGATATAAAACTAGAATAGAGTGGGAATGCATAAAGTTAGAGTGTTTCTTACTTTTACCTTGATCACTAAGACTTCCAAGTGACTTCTTATGGAGGAAGTAAGACATTGTTTTACACAAAACGGCAAGGTTCTCATGCCCTGTCTATCACTATCATCTGATACCATATGTGTAAATGGAATAAAAGTTCAGCAGGATAAGGACTATAGAATGTGTAGGCCAAATTTTTGTGATCTTTCTATTTTCTTTGTGCTCTCCTTAATGCATGCTAAAGAGAATCAAGGGAAGAGAGAGGTACTCTGGTTTGGGTCAAAGCTGATGGTCAATGTGAAAATGGCTGTTTTAACCAATATGAGGGAATAAAAGAAAGAAAGAAATAAAGAACAATGAGGGTAAAACAGAGCTAGTCCATGTAGAAAAAAAATCTTTATCTTTGCCCCATGAGGTCATGTATAGAATTCTACTCTTGGGTTTTAATAAGAATGCCATACCTAATCAGCAGAAGAGTTCAAATTTTAATTTTGTTTTTTCATTGTAGAGCACTACCTCTTGATTATGAAAATCTTTGTTTTTTAAGAGTTAAGAATTTGGAGGCAGATGAAAATATAACCTATCTAAAAATGAGTCCTAATTTGTGGTCTTTTTGAAAGCAGTCATGTAGGAAATTTGGACTTTTGTTTTAAAATGTGCTTTTAATTTTTCTGTATAGGGTATCCAAATGGCTCGAACCCAAGAATTGAAGCCCTATGTCATATTTATAAAGCCATCTAATTTGAATTGTATGAGGCAGTCTCGGAAAAATGCCAAGATCATTACAGACTACTTTGTGGAGATGAATTTCAAGGTAAAATAAAGTTGTTGATTTTACTTCTAGAAAAAAAAAATCACAACATTGTGTCCACAGATTCCTATGTTAAAATAGTGTAAAGTTGCTAAAACATAGTATCCTTTGATCTTATGTTTTTACCTGTAAAATCTTTTACAGGTGTTCAAACAAAGTTTAACATGCTATGATTCCTCATTCACTCTCTCTCTCTCATTTTTTTTTCTGTGATTCAAGCTCCATAAAAAAGTTCCCAAAGCCAGTTTGCAAAAGTCTGGGCCTTTTACACAGGTTATTAAGGGGGTAAAAGTCTGAAATTTGCATTTTAAGAAGCTTCATTTTAAAGCAGTTAACTTTAAACATTCTGTAGCTTATATACTTTGCATGTAGTATCAAATTTTGTTTTACTTAACCTCTCAATAATGGAGCTCTGGTGGTCTACTGGGGGAGTGCTTTGCTAACTCAAAGGTGTGGGTACCTTCCTGGGTTCAAATCCACAAACAGCTCCTCTGGAGAAAGATGGGCACTCCCTGCCCTCCCTTGAGGCTCACAGCCTCTCAAAACCTGTTGGAGGGTCAGTTATGAGGAGGGTGGGCAGTTCTGACCAGTGACAATGACTTTTTGAGTTTCACTTCTCAATAGGGAGCTCTGCTGGCAGTCAGTAGGGAGTTGTGCTGCTAATTCACAACCTGCCCCTGCCAAGTTGAATCTACCAGCTGCTCAGAGGGAGAGAGATGGGGAGTTTCCTACATATAGTCTTGTGAAAACCAGCTAGCTATGAGTTGGTCTGACTTAATGAGTTTGAGTTTGACCTATCGTTACTTTGTCTTACAGTTTTTTAAACCACTCTTTCATAAGTCCTGATTCTCCAGACTGTATTTAGTTCAGTGTCATTCATAGTTACATTCTATCTGTATTAGACAGTTAAGACTGTATTCTCATTTTGATGGTTATCTATACAAATTAATAAATTATTCCCAGATCATGTGTATGGCTGCCTTATAAAGGAGTATTGTTGCAAGATTTCACTGTGTCTGAATTTGTGTTCAAAATTGCATTGACAACAACTAATACTACTTTGTCACAGACAAATAAGAAAACAATAATAAATTGAAATACCATTCTTATAGAGTGGTCATTTTCTTGTATCTGTTAAAATGTCATCATTATCAGATTAACGTACATTTACATTTTACCTAGAAGTTTTATTTATATTTCATTGGATTGTTGTTGAGTGCTATCAAGTCAGAAGTGACCCATAGCTGACCCTCCAACAGATTTTTAGAGAGGAGATTTCCCTTCCTTCTGTGCAGCAGCTGGTGGATTCAAACCACGGGCCTTTGGCGTTATAGCACAGCTTTTTACCACCAGGCCACCAGCGTGCCCCTTTCATTGGATTATGTTGTATTAATTTGATAGTTTTTAGTATTTTGATAATAAAACCATTTTAGGTAAATGACCTATTTGTTTATAGCTTCCCAGCCAAATGTGACAGCTTAAGAAACTGTAATAATTCTACTTATCTCACTAAACCTGTGCTGTGTGCCCTGGGACAGTGAGTTTGGTTTTGATGGAAACTTTTCTATTTCTGCTCAAGGATGAAGATCTACAGGAAATGCAGGAGTTAGCCCAAAAAATGGAGACTCAGTTTGGCCAGTATTTTGATGACGTGATTGTGAATGACAACTTGCAAGATGCATGTGTCCAGTTATTGTCAGCAGTAAGGCAGGCTCAGGAAGAGCCTCAGTGGGTCCCAGCAGCCTGGATTTCCTCTGAGACTGAGTCTTAGGAAGACCTCCTCCTTAATGCGACAGTCCTTTGGTACTGCAGTACAGAAAGTCATACTGTTTGACCCATTTTACTGGATGCAATTTCAAAGTGCTGTAATTTATGAATTCATGTTACTAGAGAATAAATGTGTATTGAATGGTTATATGGATTGCCTTTTGAGAAATTACTTTTCCTATATTTTTT
The DNA here is from genome assembly GCF_000299155.1 of Elephantulus edwardii. Lineage (NCBI taxonomy): Eukaryota > Metazoa > Chordata > Mammalia > Macroscelidea > Macroscelididae > Elephantulus > Elephantulus edwardii. The sequence goes on along the minus strand of NW_006399825.1, from coordinate 7,048,684 downwards.
ATAAATCCTTGCCATACACCCTTCTCAATTTTGAACCATGAAGTGTTCCCTTGCTCATTTCTGACAACTGCTTCTTGGTCCAAGTATAGGTTACACATAAGCACGATCAAGTGTTCTGGGATACCCGTTCTTCTCCACACAAATACCTTTCCATAGTCAATGAAACAGACATTCCTCTGTTACTCCCTGTTTTCAAGCCAAGATTCATCTAACATTAGCTACAGTATCCCTAATACTATGGCCTCTTCTAAAGCCAGCCTGCACTTCTGGCAGTTCTCTGTTGATGTGCTGTTCCAGTCATTTTGGGATAATCTTCAGGAGAATCTTGCTTGCATGTGATATTAATGATATTGATCGAATTTCCACACTCTGTCAGGTCACCTTTCTTTGGAATGGGAACAAATATAAATATCTTTCAGTCAGTTGGCCAAGTGATTGTCCTCCAGATTTCTTGGCACAACTTGGTGAGCACATCTAGGGCAGCATCTCTTTGTTGAAATACGCCAGTTGGTATACTGTCAATTCCTGGAGCCTTGTTTTTGCCAATTCTTTCAGAGCAGCTTAAACTTCTTCCTTCATCACCATAAGCTCTTGCTCATATGTTGTTTCATGAAATTCTTCTGTGTCTGCCAATCCCTTTTCATTCAATGACTCTGTATACTCTTTCCATATTATTTTAATACTTCCTGTATCGTTTAATACTCTGCCCAAAGCATCCTTAAGTACTGCAACTCGAGCCTATATGCAGAACAGATTATCTGGGAGGCCGGGCTCTATGAGGAGAAATGTGGCATCAGGATTGAAGGAAGACTCATCAACAATCTGTATTATGTAACTGACATAACCCTGTTTGCTGAAATTGAGGAGGACCTGAAGTGCAGAAAGTCAAAGACTGCAGCAATCAATATGGATTGAATTGCAATAAGATTCTCACCACTAGGCCAATTTGCAGCTTCATGATGGATAGTGAAGAGATTGAGATTGTAAACAGCTTCCATTTGCTTGGCTCCACAATCAACACTCCTGGCACCAGAAGCCAGGAAATTAAAAGACAAATTGTATTGGGAAAGTCTGCTGTCAGAGACCTCTCCGAGGTACTGGGGAGCAAGGATGTCAGTCTGGAGACTAAGGTGCACCGGATACAGGCCATGGTCCTTGCAATCACTTGCTGTGCACCCGAAAGTTGACTAGGGATGTAAAAGGAGAATTGATGCCTTCGAGCTATGGTGTTAAAGAGTATTGAATATACGATGAACTACTAAGAGAACAAACAGGTTCATCCTGGAGAGGGCAAGGATTCTGAAGTTTTGTCTGACATACTTTGGACATGTTGCAAGGAGGGACCAGTCCTTGGAGAGGGACATTATGCTTGGGAGGGTGGAAGGATAGCATAGGAGAGGAAGACCCTCGACGAGATGGATTGATTCAGTCACTGGGGTAATGGGGGGTAGGTGTGTCAGAGACAATAAGATTGGCACGGGATAGAGCAGGGTGTAGGGCTGTTATATATCAGGTCGCTGTGAGTCACAGGTGACTTGATGGCATATAACAAGACTTTTTATGCAAAAATAGTAGGTACATCAATGTGAAAACATTGAATCACTAAATATGAAGACTTTTCCTTGGCTTCACATAGTTTTTGTAGGATTCAGATATAAAAAGAACTTCTCCTAAATAAGCAGTGTTTAATTGCATAAATGTTTCATTATATAAAACTTGTCTTTGAAAATGTGTTTGTTGCCTCATGTTTTTTTAAAAAAGTGTCTGTTTGACTAACTCAGCAAGAGAAGTTTAAAACATTTCATATCTAACATCAAAACTTCAGCAACCTGCTGTTCTCATTATTTGCAAAATTTACAAGGAAAACATATTCTTTTGATCAGAGTTGTCATAAGCATGAATTACCCTAAAAGCTAGATCCGTTTGTATCTAAAGTTGTTATTGTTAGGTGCCATCAAGTCTACTGCTGCTCATAGCGATGCTGTTAACCACAGAAGCTTGTGCTCTTCTAGACCATCCTCACAAACTGTCATGCCCTGTTACAGTCACTGTGTCAACCCTTCACTGACCCACTTTCTCAGCTTCATGGGTTTCTGCACACCCCCTCCCCTGCCCCGCCACAACATACCTCAAGTATGTGAGACAGGGTCTCACCATCCTTGCCTCTTAGGAGCATTCTGGTTGCACTATCTCAAAGGCATATTTGGGGGTTTTGGCAGCCCATATTCAGTATTCATTTCAAATACTATAACTCAAAGGCATAAGTTGTTCTTATGTCACCCTTATTTATTGTCTGACTTTTCAGATTTAAAAGACCCTGGATTGGATCAGGTATAACCTAGTCTTTAAACTGGCATCGTTGCTCTTTAGCATTTTAGAGAGGACAGCAGATATTCCTAATGCAATGTGTCTTTTAGTTTGACTGTTGGTACCAATGGTGTTGATTGTGAACCCAAGGAAGATGAAATAATTGACAAGTTAAATCAAGCGAACCAACCGTAATTGGTCCAATAGACCTGTATACAAGAAAACCACCAGATGGAGATGTTACTCCACAGGTCTCATTTCTTCGGCTTTCTTAGTGGGACGAAGCCTTTATGATCATTGTCACCTTTCTCCATACATCTACCATCCCTCCACTCCCATCTCTTTCTACAGCAAAACCTTGGAAAAATTTAAGTGGAAAATAACATTTCAATTACATTAAAGTGAATTTGGATATGATTTTTTGGTAGTGCGTTGAGAAAGCAAAAAGGATGCACAAAGTTCATACAGACAATTGTAGGCTAGAGTAAGTAACTGGAGAAATGGTGAGAATTGTGCCAATCAGTACACACACCCTGCAGAGATGCTGGGCCTGGGGGTTGAAGTCTCGGTCCCTAAGGAGGCTAACTCGAACTCTGGCTTCTCCTGGGAACCGGAACGGCAGGGCCGCTCGGCCGAGACGGGCGGAGCCCGGGGCCTGGGGGCGGCGGCCTAGTGAGGCGGCCAAGCCCCCGCCTCCCGCAGCTCCCGGAGGCCGGAGTCGCCGGGAGCCCGACAGGGGCCGCCGTGCTGGCGTCCAAGGAGCCCGGAAGGGAGCACGATGAGACCCGAATCTCCTCGGCTGCAGGAGAACCACCGGGTGAGCGGGAGGGACGGCGGCCCCTGGTATTTGGGGGGGATGGCGGGGAGCGTGGGGATTTTAATGGAGCAACTGCTCAGGCCAGCTGAGCAGGAAAGGCAGAGCTCTGTCCGTGAGCTCCGTCCTTTTGCCTTTCTGGCACCGTGAGGATCGGGGTGGGGGCCGGAAAGTTCATTATGAGGAAGCAGCGCCCCCCAATTCCTAGAGCGAAGGGGAAAGCGCGCCGTTGTCATGACGACAGGCCTTCCAGCCGGCCCGAGCTCCAGGCCAGCGGAGGCTCAGCAACAGGGTCTGCTTTCACGTTCCCCAAACATCACCACACCCGCTCGCGAAATCACGGGAAACTGATCGCCCCCTGTGTCCGCTGCCTCCCCTCCCGGGCACGCCAGCCCTGCCCTCCACGTCTTTTGTCCCGCCGGGGCGGAATGGAAGGATGAGGCCTGGTGCTGCTGGTGATGAAGTTAGTACTCCATCGCTACCCGACCCCCGAGAGGCTTCGGGGAGGGCGCTGCCTGCGCCGCTGTGCGGCCCGATGACGCGAGTGCGCCTGCGCCGCCGGCTGGCCGGGGAGTAAGCGGCGGGGCCGGGCAAGGGGCTGCGGCGGTCCTGCGTCCTCGCTCTACAGAATGGGGAAGAAGCAGGTGGTAAGCCAAACTTGCTTACATTGGGTTATTTGGATCATTACGATTCTGCTACCAGATGCCCATCGTTCGTGTGAGGGGCTTACGTATTAGGCTTCTAGCTGGGCGGAACGTTGTTTTTGCGGGACTTTTGAAATGTGAAGTTAACGAGTGGACTGCGTTCTGGGTTAGAAGGTGATTCCTGGTATCTTTAGAACAATAACGCTTTTATCTGTTTTTTCACCCCTCAGTTGTCAGTTTGAATAGTACTAAAACTAATCTTACAGGATTTGCATTACTGTGCTTTCTGAGCGAGCTAAGCTGGACAATTGTAGCATAGCACCAGCTGAAGTGTCTGAATTGGATTCACTGTCTTTTGCAAGCATCATAAAAATCAGAGAAACATTAATCTAATTTCTAGACACTTCCTTTAGAAATGTCAGGCATACTATTTTGCAAGATTCCAGAGTGTTTCTTTATAATGCGATGCTTTCTGGACTGCATACAATTTTTCTTGTTCATGTACAGCAGCATTTATGATTTTCCCTATCATTCTTGCTGCCCTAAAATCCATCTTCATGCTATATTTAGTGTGATAGTTTAAATCATTATGGCTCCCTATTAAATGAGAACAAGATTCAGGCTTCCCCCCTTGGTTTACAAGGATTTTATTAACCCATCTCCTGCCGACCTCCTATGGTAACAGTGTTTCAGTCTTACTGACCTGTTCATCCAAAACGCCCCTAATAAACTAGGAGTTGTAACCCTCTGCCCAAAATGCTTGCCGCAGAAGTCACTCAGGCTTCAGATCACATAGTTCATAGAGGCTTTTCCAGGTCAAAAGTACCACTCCTCATCCTCCACCACACCATCTCTTTCTTCTCTATTATTGATTTAAAAAAAAATGTTGTTAAGTTGGGTCAAAGTTTACCAAGCAAATTTACCGTTTAGCATGCACATACACATTTTGTTTTGGCATTGATGGTAATCCTCTCAGTGTAGCATTCTTCCCATTTCCTCCCTGTTTACATTTTCCATTCCTTTTTTTTTTCTCTCTCTGTGCCTTTTAACTCTCATATGATTAATTACTCAAAGCTTTTTCTTTTTTCTTCTTCTGATCCTTGGCCCTTAGAATGTAAATCCATGTCTGCAGGTATCTTGTTTATTTTTCAATTCTTTTAAGAACAAAAGTTAACCTGTAAATAGGAAGGAATTATAGATAAAATTCAGAAATGGTAAAATAATGTTAAAAAGCCCATCTCATGCTCATTTGTACCTTCTAGGTTTTACTGATGAACAAAGTTTTTCACATTTGAGAATACTAGTCTGATACAATATATTTTCCTGTGGTATTTGACCAAGTTTGTGTTTTGGTGTTTTTTTAATACTGATTTCACAGCATTGAGGTACATGAATTACAGATGACCTAGGCTTTTACTTATGTGCAATTTTCTCTTTCCCCTTCTCCAGCGTCCTCCACGTGCCCTTCCACCTGTGCCAAGGTAAAAAAAAAAGTCTTTAATCATTATTGTTCTTTAGAGTAAAAAAAAAGATGACTAGTACTATTGCAGGATTTTAGTTATTTAAGCAGTACTTCCTTAATTTTTACAAAAAGCTTTTTAAAGGTAGGAAATCTTTGAATCATTAGGATAAGAATTATAATGAAATATTTTCTCTTAAAAGCTTGACTATTAACATGTTATAGTAATGCATCTATTTAGAATGTTTTCAAATATCTTGTTTATTAGAATTTTTATGGGAATTTTTATGATAATTCTGAGCTCTTCTCTTTGCTAGAATTGTGTCCTCAGTTTAAGCTGGTTTCATCACTAAGAAAAAAATAAAAGTTCTTAATCTACTTAATCCTCTTTACTAATAGAAGGGAATGTATCTGTAGGTCCTTAACACATACTGGAGTTATTTTATTAGCAACTCTATTAAACAGGTTGCTGTTGGTAAATAATAGTAACTTGTAAACTAGACATTGTATGAAAGGTAATTTTATTTTAAATTTGTAATTTCCAGTTTGGCTGTGTAATAGGTTTCTAATGAATAATGTTTTGTCTTTGTTCTGCTGATTCATTATGACCAATATCACGTAAAAGTGCTGATCCAGGTGAGTTAGTTCATTGTTTATGTAAAACTTTCTAAATATCATATTTGGTATTGAAAAATTACTTCATAATATTTTTCTTGAAAGTTAAATCTGAATAGTATAATAAGTACTCCTTGCTGTTAAATGCCGTTGAGCAAACCCATAGCCAACCTTCCAATGAGTTTTCAGAGACTGTAAATTGCAGGTGAGGAGATTGCTCATCTTTTTCCTGTGAAGCAGCCAGTGGATTTGAAAGCAACTGCCTTGGAGTTGACAGTCATAGCTCCTTACCCTTAGACCACCAGAGCTTCCTGTAATACCACTAAGTGTCTTCCCACCCTCACCCCCCCAAACAGTACCTTTATTATAAATAGTTTCCTGTGACTATCATATTTTAGTGCTTATGGTATAATACTAGGTGACTTCTAGAGGTGTAAATACCCTTACACCTACTGAAAGTGTTACTGTACCTTTCCATGTCTCATTAGTCATGATAGGATTAGAGTTATATAGTAGTTATTGTTTTGTACCATCGAGTCAGAACTGACTCATGGCTGACCCTCTAGCTGTTTTCAGAGGCAGTAAATAGCATGGGAGGAGACAAGCCCATCTTTCTCCCACTGAACGGCTGGTGAATTCAAACCTCGATCTTAGTAACTTAATAGCATACGAGTTTCTTTTTTAGTCATGCAAAGACCCTGTGGTTTGTGGCAATGATCTAGGGTGATTTATCTTTTACTTATTTCTCAATGACCTATGATTGCACTGATTCCATCCTTTACTTACCAATCTTAATCCAAGACTTTCTCACTTGTCACCACAAGAAAAAGTTGAAGTTAACTCACTGACTCCTTCAATGTTTTGACTCCAGAGTAAACCAGTCCTAGACAACACTCAGAATAACCACTCTTATTTTTTTTTTTTTATACAAGATCAACTATACATGTTTAATTTCTTTAAGAAATTTGTCTCAGGGGAGCTCTGGTGGCCTAGTGGCAAGGAGCTGCAACTACAATCCCAGAGGCGCACGGTTCAGATCCACCAGATGCTCTGCCGGGGAAGGAGGGGCAATCTCCTCCAGTACCAGTCAGATCTGATTTGACGGTACATGCACACAAAAATTAAAAAAAAAAAAAGAAATTTGTCTAAGTGAATCATTAGAAGCAAAGGATAGCTCCAACATAATTCCTTTTTTTTCTTTTAATGTTTTTTTCCCTATTTTTATTAATTTTAATAAACATTTACAGGGATTTTGGATTCCCAGTCATTCATTGCTGCACTTTTCTCCCTGCCTACCCCTCCCCACCAGTTCGCTCCTCTCTTTGAAAAGAAAAAGAAGAAAAAAAAATTCCTTCATTGGTATACAATTACCCTATCTTCTCCAATCCCCGCACTGAGTACATTTCTCTATGCAACCTTAATTCTGGACTCCTGTGCTAACCATAATACTCAGTCATATATCACCTCCATAATTTATCCAGTTTTTTCTCAGTCTTACCCCAACCCTGATGTCAGTCCCATTCAACAACAGTGGCACCATGCAGTATTTGTCCCTTTGGGACTGAGATATTTCACTCAGCATAATGTCCTCCAGGTCACCCATTTTGAATAATATTGCGTGAGTTCTTTGTTTTTCAATGCAGCTTAGTATTCCATTGTGTGAATATACCACAGCTTCTCTATCCATTTGTTTGTTGATGGGCACTTAGGTTGCTTCCAGTTCTGTTACTGTGAACAAAGCTGCGGTAAACATGGGTGTGCATATATCTGCTTGGATGGCAGTTATGATGACCACTCTTTTTCTGTCACAGTTTCTAGCACTAAGCAGTGTCATTGGTTTATTACTGTGGGCTCTGACAGTGTTGATTTCTTACCTTACTCCCCACAGGTAAAGTTGTCTGGGCTGAGAGAAGAGGAGTAAAGACTTCGTCAGGGAAAATTATCTTCTGACTCTTTTTTGCATTGAATTTTTGGATTCTTTTTCTATTTGTTTTTGTTTGTAGATGATGTTCCACTTAATCGTCCCAAGAAAAAGAAGCCCAGGCCAAAGACTACACTAGGTAAGACATTATTGTGTGGGCATAGAGGTTTGTCCAGGATTTCAGGTGTAATAAACATCACTGACAAGGTAGAGGAAAGCCTCCAGCAGTCCCAAATCAGCTGTTGTGCTGAGGTCAGTAAGAAGGCAGATAGTTGAAGGAGAGGGATTCCTGGTGATAGTGAGGGACAAGGCAGTGGGCAGGCAGCCTGAGGAGCACCTTGGAAGGACTGGCTCTACCATCTAAGATTTTACTTTCATGATGTTCTCAGAGTCTTTGAAGTCCATCATTACTAGATAATGTAAGCTGTCTTAAGTTGTGTGTGTTCCAGACCCTCAAACATGATCCTAGATTTAAGTAGACACCAAGTTCTTAGAGTCTTTATTTCAGTCAGAGAAACTCTACATTAGGGCAAGAATGTATCCGAAAGCAGGACCACATCATCCATGCGTTAGAACTCCAGTAATGAGCAGGTTCTGTGAATTCTTTTTTTGTGTGTTTGTTTTAATTATCCAATAATGATTCAGGATATCTCACCATTAACTCACAGTCAGCATGACTTCAATAAGGCAGTTTTTGTTTCTCATATGTTACTGTTAATGGCACTCCCATTCTTCTGGTCATGAAGACATAAAACCTCAGTGTTACCTTTAACTGCCCCCTTTTCTCCTCCCTTTGCTGTGACCTTTCATATGCTTTTTTCTTCCATGATGACTCTTTAGCATTTTTCTTTTTTCAACTCTGCAGGTGCAGCTGTAGTTGCTTTAGCACCTTTCCTTTCTAACTGGATCTATTGGAATAGCCTCCAACACAGATCTGTTAGCTTTTCCCAACTCTAATTAGTCCTGCCTACAACTACTGGATAAACTTTCTTAAACCTTGTAGGTGTTCATTCCTTATAGCTGATTAGATACTTACATTGGCTATTGTTGTCTGAAAAATAGAGGAGTATATTTCTGTATAGTTGTTAATAGTTGCCATTTATTTGGCTCTGTATGTGTGACAGAACAAAATGCTGTTCTGTGTTGTGCCATCTTCACATTTTTAGAGAAAAAAAGAATTAGAGACGGATATGAATGAAGAATTAGAGATGGAGAATGGCTTATGGGATACAGACAGAACTAAACACACACCAAAAATGTGTAAAAGGTTTAGATTTACAAAGGCACTATGATTTTAAGAGGGACTTCTTTTCAATGACTTGTTATGAATTAGAAAGTTGAACAGTAACTAAAGATGACAGAACAACATTCGATGCCTTTGGGTTGTGGTATTGGAGAAGAGTACTGAATATCCACGGACTAGCAAAAGAACAGATAGAGTGGGCTGCAGGACAGAGGCGACTAGAACATGTACTGAGCCGGTTTCGGAGGAGCTTATGTCCATGGTATATGCTCTTTCAGCAGAATCTTAGGGTGACAGTCCTGACACTGAGATGGTTTGGGCCAGGAGAGCAATGCAGCATGCTGAAGTCTTCTACAAATGCATTCATTAGTTGACCCATAGTACCTGAAAATCACCAAAGTGGGTGACCAAATCTGCTCTGAGTTCTGGGAATAATTTGAGAAATTTAAAATAGATGTGTTGGGCCCAAAAAAGCTCCAATGAGAATCAGCTTAAGAACAGTGAAGACCATTCTGCTTGAAATTTGAGGGGATTGTAGAAAACTTTTAACTGTGGGACTTGGCTGTGACTAGATTGCTTTCTGGATTACACTGAGGAAAACATGATCTTTACACCCAGAATACAACTTTTGGCTCTTGAAATTGCTTGGAACCAGGAAGGCTTTAACAAAGCAGATTACATCAGTGTGTAGGACAGGAGAGGAGAGAGGAACTAGGAAAGGGAAAAGAAAAAAGAGAAAAGTTGATAAAGAAATCAACAAAGAAATGTAGTAAAATAAGCAAGACAGTGACAGCACTCTGGAAGTTATAATTCATCAGAGTCGTGTGTGTGTGTTAATTTTAATGAAAATTTACAGAGACTGGCTTTCCATTCATTCATTGTTGCACTTTTCTCCCTGCCCACCCTTCCCCCCCACCCAGTGCACTCATCTCTGAAAAGTAAAGGAAAAATTCTTTCATTGTTTTACAGTCCCTCCCCCCAGGTCCACTCCACTATGCAGCCTTCGTTCTGGACTCCTGTCATGACAGTAATACCTAATCACATATCCCTTTTAAACAGTTTTCTCTCTCATCTGTTTCAATGCAGTATACATTATGTATCCCATCTTTCTCAGTCTCCCCCCACCTCTGATGTCAGTCCTATTTTACAACAGTGGCACCATGCAATATTTGTCTTTTTGTGACTGAGATCTTTCACTTAGCATAATGTCCTCCAGGGTCACCCATTTTGAATAATATTGTGTGAGTTCTTTGTTTTTCATTGCAGCTTAGTATTCCATTGTGTGAATATACCACAGCTTCTCTATCCATTCATTTGTTGATGGACACTTAGGTTGTTACCAACTCCTTGCTATTGTGAACAAAGCCGCAATAAACATGGGTGCGCATATATCTGCTTGGGTGGCAGTTATGGTCTCTTTGGGGTTTATTCCTAGTAATGGAATTGCTGGGTCCAATGGTATCTCTATTTCCAACTTTTTGAGAAAGTGCCATACCACCATCCACAGTGGATGCACCATTTTACACTCCCACCAACAGTGAATGAGGGTTCCGGTCTCCACAACCTCGCTATCATTTGATGTTTGCTGTTCTCTTAAATTTTGGTATTCTGACTGGGGTGAGATGATATCTCATAGTTGTTTTGAATTCAACAGAGTCTTAACACAGTGCTCTTTACTTAGACTCCATTGGTTGAATTTATGTCAGAAGTGGCATCCACTTCCTAAACAATATGCCTCTAGAAACTCTAAGAACTTTGATAAATGATAACAGTTATAAAAATGCTTCAGGCCTTTTGTTTTTTCATAGGGTCACTATGAGTTGTGCTCTACTTGATGGCAATCAATAACAGCACAACAATTGAAAAATATACAGAAGGATATCTTTTTAGCCTAACACTCAGCAGTTAAGTCTGATCATTCCCTTGTATAAACTGACTTATTTTTCTGTTGTTGTGTACCGTCAAGTCAAAACCGACCCATAGCCAGCACTCTGGAGGGTTTTCAGAGGCAATTAATCACATAGGAGGTGATTTCCCATCTTCTGCGGAGCAGCTGGTGGGATTCAAACCTCATACCTTAAGGATTGCAGCCCAGCTTCTTGCTATTAGACCACCACAGCTCCCTTAATTCATTATTTCTTGGTTCTTACCACTGATCAAGTAGTGAATTTTATAAATAAATTTCTTCCCATTCTTAGGACTTATACCCGTGCTTGACTTGGAAACAGTATTTAAAATTATTTGATAATTCAAATTTTGTTTAGGTATATAATGTCTTGTATAAAATGATTATGCCTATTTAAATGATTTTCCCTGTTTCCTATAGTGAAGTTCCCTCATAACCTGACAAGTTGTACATGGTACTGTAATTTGTCCATACATAAAATTAGAAATCCTTTTACATGACTTGATTCTGGTCCTTTAAGTGACTATAGTTCTCTGCTTTCTTTTGCTATGTCTGACAAACTTTAATAACTACTCTGTGGAATAACGGTAAAGTAAAACAAAACAAAAAACCAAATAGCTCTATCTTGGAGAAGATCCAGTCAGGGTGCTCCTTCAAGGGGAAGATAGACCTGCCACCCTTTTGGATAACTGCTAAGCACATTAACCATCTGTACAACTCACGAGCTCCTTTCTTAAGTGATGCCACGATATATCACGTTTACCAAGAAGATGCAAATCAGTTAAACATTTATCATATACAATTTAAATTGATATGCTATATAATACACAATTATAGTATGCAGTATTATAAATGCATATTCTATAACAAAGTTCTTATTTATTTTATCATAGTTGGGTTTGGTGTGTGTTTTTTCAACCAGTAGACAATTCACTAAATATATTTGAATAGAACCTTGGTTTTCTAGTTTAGGATTTTTTTGTTTGGTTGGGTTTTTTTCCTTACTTTTTAAAAAATTGATTGTTGCACATATTTTTACTCCCTCTCCCTCCCCTAGCCCACTTCACAATGCACTCCTTGTTCCAGATTATATTACTTTTGGACAGTAATGCAGTATTCTATGTAGCTTAGTTTTATATTTTAAAATTTTATTATTGCATAAAAATATTTATTAAAAAATTCATTTAAAAAAAATGATGAGTTATGGTCATTCAATGACTAAGGGCTGGCCTTGTTGTTGTTGTTATGTGCCATCGAGTTGTTTCCGACTCATAGCGACCCTATGCACAACAGCTCTAAACCCTGCTCTATCCTGCGCCAACCGCACCGCCTCTGACACACTCATCCCGATTACCCCAGTCACCGAATCAATCCATCTCATAGAGGGTTTTGTGACCAAAATATTGGTGCTTTGAACTTGCCCACCTCTCCTCACCAGTATGAAGTAAATGGCCTTATAGTTAATTGGTGTTACTTAGTTATCAATGAAGGCTTTAGACTGTGTTAATTTATTAATTAAGGGTAAACTGTATGGAAATCCATAGAAATTCCTCAGATATAAGACAAGTAAGAGAGATCTTTATAGCAGCAGTATCTCTTATGTTTACAGCTATTGTCTCCCCTTTTCTTTTGCTTTTTTTCTAGCTCACTTGTTTCTTTTCCTCTCCAGCCTTCCTTGTTTGCTAATTTATTTTCTCAAATTGAATCTCAAAGTTATATAGGTGAAGGGCAAGAAAATAAAAATATGGGGCATAATCAAGTATAAAAGAGAATAAGAGATTGTAAGAAATTTGAAAATCTCTTCTTCCCTCATTTTCTTAAAACTTGGTGCTGTCTACTCCAGCTGTCCCAGTTTTCCACTTTGTTTTGCTGTAGCCAGTACCTCTTTGGATGGTCTTGTTCAGGCTGCTGCGCGTCGGCCGTCTGAAGACAGTGAGCCACCGATTCAAGAACCCACAGAGCATCCAGAAGTTCCTGTTCAAAAGAGACACAAGAGGAGGAGACTACCACCTCTCGGTATGTGAAGTGGTTTAAAATCCAGCTGCTCCTGTTTTTCTCCCCAGGCATATTCTACAGTCTGTTTGACTTTTTTCCACTTTTCTTTATTTTTTTTTAATCCAGAGTAATGCCAATGGATCCAGTCAAGAACATTATTTTTTAGCTGATGTGTATAGATTAAAGGGGAAGGCTGTATATTCAGGACTAGAGCAGGAAATATAGAGGCCAAGTTCAGTGTATATAAGAAGTTATATTATGAAATGATCATTTCAGATTGGTGATGAAAAGATAGGTTCTACAGTAACAATAATCTAGTGAAACCATGGAAACGCAACCTTTTTGTCTTTGAGATGATTCAGATTGATACTGGTACTCTAAGCATTTCTCCGTCTGGGTTCCACCTGAACCTGAGCACTTGGTTTGTGCCAAAGTAAGTGAAATATTACACTTCCTTCCCCTACTTTTTGCCTATGAAGTTGGCAATGATCCCCTCCTCAGTTTTAAAATCTAGTGTTGATGGAGGGAGCTCTGATGGTAACAGTTGCACTATTAACCTGAAGACCGCAGCTGGTGATTTGAAGCCACCAGTGGCTCAGAAGAGAAAAGATGAGCAATCTCATTCGAAGCTATTTACAGCCTCTGAAAGCCCACTGAGGGGTAAACAATGAGTCTGTTCCAACTCTACGGCAATGGGAATAGTGTTGATGACAAATAGGTAGACCTACATAGTGCTGCCAGTCGTGGTAATGGGCACCCATGGTGAACAGTGTTTGCTGGAGCTTCCCGACTAAATCAAGCCTGGAAGCAGGAGCGGCATCCACTTCCAAAATGGCTTGCCTCCGGAAACTCTATGTACGAACAGTGCTCAAGCTGTTCGTTCATAGGGTTGCTATGAGTCGTCTACGACTCGACGGCATTAAACAACAACAACAACATAGTGCTGCTAGGAGTTTAAAAAAAAGTAGAGTCTCTCTGACTTTTAGGCATTTATATCCAATAGTTACAGTAAGTAAAGGGTGCTGCCTGTAACATTTGTAAGAGTAGTTAATTACTATTGAGTAAACTCTGACTCAGAAGCCTTATGTATAATAGACGGAGATGTCACTTAGAGGACTAAGGTATGTCTAACTCAAGTGATCATTTGTATCTTCTCAATAATTTATCAAAGTTGTTATGTACTGTTGCGTCAAAACTGACCCATAGCTGAACCTGCTGGTACATTTTGAGAGGCACTAAATTGCATGCCTTTTGATTGGTAGCACAGCTCCTTACATCTTAAAGACTGGTAAGAATATAGCTATCTGACAAGCTGTTGGTTAAATAAATTCTTTCTTTGTTAAATGGAAACCAAGTTAAAAGGAAGGTTGAAGTAGAATAATAACTTGTAAAACAACGAGTAATGTGTTTAAAATGCTGTTGTTATGTGCCATTGAGTTGGAGTTGACTCGTAGCTGACCCTCCGTTGGGTTTTCAGAGGCAGTAAATCGTACAGGAGTTGATTGCCATCTTTGTCAGATTATAAAATAGTGTGTGCCAGAAAAATCCCATTTTTGTAAATCTCGTGTATGCATAGGAAACACAAAGGAAGCATACACTAAAGTGTTATCGTAACAGGATCTTTGGAAGAAGAAGTGAAGGGTGATTTTGGTGTTTGTACTTTTCTGATTTATATTTTCCATACATTTCCCGTTTGTGTTTTCCATATATTTGTGACTTTTCTAATTTAGAGGAAAAGAAGACGGCTGGTTTTATTAGACTTAGAAGACAAAAGGTGAAGGGAAGAATAGGAGATTAATTCTGTTATTAACATATCAACCTGTACAGACAATTTATTATAAATTGTTGTTGTTCATGCTCTTGAGTCAGAACAGACTCATATATGACCCTCCTGTGGGTTTTCAAAGGCTGTAAATCACACTAGGAGAGATTGCCCACCTTTCTTCCCTGGAGCAACTGGTGGATTATGGTGCTGGAGAAGAGTCTTGAACCTATGATGGATCACCAAGAAAACCTTGGAGGCTAGGATTTTGAAGCTCCATCTCTTGTTTTGGGCACATGGCCAGGAGGGACTGGTCCTTGGAGAAGGACATCATGTTGGAAGTGTGGAGGGAAAGCACAGAAGAGGAAGACCCCAGAGGAGAGGGATTTATACAGTAGCTGTGGCAGTGGGCTTAGGTGTGTTGAAGTCAGTGGGCCTGGCTCAGGACAGGGCAGACTATACAGCTGTTTTACATAAGGTCGCTATGAGTCACAGGTGACTTGATGGCACCCAACAACAACAACCACCACCTTTGTATTGGCATTGCAGCTACTTACCACCAGAGTTCTTATTATGTCGTCGTTGTTGTTATGTGCCATCGAGTCACTTGCGACTCATAGCGATGCTATGTATAACAGCCCTAAACTCTGCTCTGTCTTGTGCCAGTTGCACTGTCTCTGACACTCCCATCTCGATTATCCCAGTCACTCAATCAATCCACCTCATAGAGGGCCTTCCCCTCCTGCGCTGTCCCTCCACCCTCCCACGCATGATGTTCTTCTCCAAGAACCGGTCTCTCCTCACAACATGTCCAAAGTCTGTTAGATGGAGCCTCAGAATCCTTGCCTCCAAGGAGCCACCCGGTTTAACACTTTCCAGGATGAATCTGTTTGTTTTCCTAGCAGTCCATGGTACT
>NW_006399825.1:7026414-7030112 GCF_000299155.1 Elephantulus edwardii | reverse complement strand
TCCTGATTATGATGCTTTGGATGTTGCCAACAAAATTGGGATCATCTAAACTGAGTCCAGCAGGCTAATTCTAAATGTAATAAATTTTTCTCACCATAAAAAAAAAATGACTTGACTTTTTAAAAATTTCAGGTCTTTACTAAGTTTTGCATTGAAGGGAACCTGTCATTACTGTATCAGAATGTACCAAACCTTGCAGGTTTTCCACTTTCTAAGTTTCTGAGGTTTTTTTCCCCCTTTTGTTTGTTTGTTTTGGTCAAGGTGATCATGACCATGATAGGCTCTACTACTCAAACTGCTGGGCTGGAGTTCCAGCCCAGTCTGTAAGTATATGTAATATGTATCAACACTGAATCCCAGGGATTTGAGGACATTTAGGGAGCCAGAACCAGCACTTCCAGGCAGAAAGAGTAGTGGATTGAAAACACCCTTGCTTAAACTGTGCGCATAACGAATAGTTAACATAGGCCCGAGACTGCTGTCCTTAGAAAAGTCTGCTTGTAAGGCTGAGCCTTGGCAACAGCTGGAACTTAACTGACAAATAGTTCTCTACACTGATAGGAAACTTTCTCTAATGGAGTGGTTCACAGTGCCTAGGATGTGCAAGAACATGTGACATATTCTGAATACTGCTTTTCAGTCCATAAATTTGGTAGCTGCTAGGGAAAGATACCAAGCCTTTCATGAGTTTCTCTGGAAGAAAGAGAACTTGTCACACATGTTACCAATTTGCTGCTAGACGAATTAGCACAGCCTATTCAGTTCCATAAGGAGAGGACTCTCAGAAGCGTCTGCCTGGCTTCCTCTGGATTCTACTTCATGTACTTTTTGTTGATCTTGCTTCATAATCGTCTTTTGCAGTAACAGTCTGTAACTGACAGTGTTAATGTTTTCTGAGTTCTACAAATATTTTTAGTGAGAATCTTGGGTGCTATTGGAGATTTCCTGACACATAATCTCCATGTTACATTACTTAATTTTTTCGCCCATATTTTTATTACTGACATTTCAAATTTTATGTTGAGGATTTATTAGTGTAAAGCTTAAAAATAAAAAATTTAGACAATTGTGGGGGGAAAAATATCATGGCCCAGTTAAAATTCTCAATTCTTTTGTCTTATAAAGATCTTATTACGTTTGTTTTGACTTTATAGTTATTTGATTTGTTATATAGTTATTTGTTTTCTTTTCAGAATCAGAGACTTCTTTCACCCAAAAGAAGGCAGCTAGTCCAACTATACTACGAAATGAAAATGGTATTGATGTGGAGCCATCTGAGGAGACAGTTATTCAAAAACCTCGAAAGAAGAAAAAGTAAGAATTTGTTTTTTAAATTTTCCAGTGGTGTCTAGATACTTAATGTGGAGCTCACAAATGGTCAGTTTTATAAATACTGATAGCTATAACATCCTAGGAAAAGTTACAAAACCATCCAACCAATCTAAAGTTAAATTTGAAAAGAATAAATCACTGAGTGAAAGAAAATATTTGCATAAAAACCCTTGGGAACTGACTTTAAACTTGAGAAACATAAATAGAAGATTGTACATAAATAGCCAAATCATTGTACTACTAATAAAAATAGGCTACCATAATATATTGTCTCATAGTAACAGAATTCGAATCATGATTATTTCAGTAATAAATACAAATACATATTTTAGTGTAGAAAATTAGGCTTAGAAATGATATGTAACTATTATTTGTATTTGAAAATGTTTTGGCAAGCAGTGATCAGTACCTGTTGAGTCATATAATTTTAAACTGAAAGGAATCCTAAAAATCCAATATTTTTGCTTCCTTTTCCTGATGATAAAACTGAGACTCAGAGAAATGTAGATGTTGTGCTTCAGATTACAGCATTCAATACCAGATCTCTGAGTAGTAACTCAGTTCCTTAACCCAAGGCAGGGGCCCATTCCATTATATTCATAAGCACCTGGTCATTTGTGTGGTAAAAATTCAGTTATCATTTCTTCTGTGTTCTCCCTGATGACAGGAAGAGTCAACAGTCAGAATTACAGTATGCCAATGAGCTAGGAGTAGAAGATGAAGATATAATTACTGATGAGCAGAGCAGTCCTGAACAACAGTCTGTGTTCACTGCACCCACTGGCACTAGCCAGCCTGTAGGCAAAGTATTCGTGGAAAAAAGCCGTAAGTACTTTTATATTTTAAGACATGAGCTTTTAAAAAATTACATATATTGAAATCTGTATTTTAAAAAATAAAAAATCACCAGATCAGTTAGAAAACATTTAATTCATGTTGTGCTGACCATATTTATTTCTGAATGCATAAAAATTGCAAAAATACCTCCCCCTACCACAGTGCTCCATATACATTGACATAAAATTTGTACCAGTAAGTATTAGGTATTGGAAAATAACTGGTTTTATATGGGGGGGGTGTTTGCCCTTTTTGAGACAACAATACATATAATAGAGGTACAGTGTGTTGGATTTTGTTTATGTATTCATCTTATTTCATGACTGGTTTTACTTATGATATATTTCAGCTTGATAAAGTTACATTGTTTAAAAAAATTATACAAGAAAAAAAATTATACAAGGCTATCATTTGACTGAGGAATGAAATTTATGGAAATTTGAATAATGGAATTAAGTAGAAAGATGAACAAAAAATTTATACACAAAGTATATAGTCAGTGTTACTCATGAGAGTGAAAAAACTTTTAAAAGCCTAAATGAGAAATGTCTGCTGTCACATTGAAAGTGACTCATAGCTGACCCTCTAGTGAGTTTTCAGAGGCTGTGTATCTCACATGAAGAGATTGTCCATCTTTCTCCTGAAAGCTGGTGGATTTGAACCATGTGCCTTTGTGTCAGTTCAACTCTTTACCACTAAGCTACCAGAGCTCCCTAATATTTGAAGTATTTAGGGGAAAAAAATCTATCCAAAGCATGATTATGACTAGCATCTGCTCTTGTAGATATACTATCTAAAGAATTAACTCAAAACATAAAAGTTACTCCTTAAAATTTACTGTTTAGATTCTGTATAAATTGATTTCAAATCTTGATTCCCATATAGGGCATCTTGGAGTTCTTTACTCTCAGTTCAGTGAGTTCATTCCTGTTGAGTTGGAACCAACTCAGTACTTTTCAGAGACAAGAAATAGCAAGAAAGAGATTGCCTGTCTTTCTCCTGTGAGATAGCTGGTAGATTTATATTGCCCATCTTTAGGTTGGCAGCACAGCTCCTTACCCAACTAAGTCACCAGAGCTCTCTCTTATGCCCTGAAGAGGCTAAGGGGCTTACTCTGGGTTTCACAAGTGGTTATGTTAAAGGTTTCTACACTTTATTAAGTGAGCACATTTTGCTGCTTATCCAAAAGCTGCAACTCTCAGGTAGTTCCAACCCACAGCGGCTCTAAGGGTAAAAGATGGACAGTCTCTTTGTGTTGTGATTTACAGTCTCAGAAACCCCATAGGAGGTGACTGTGAGTCAAAAATGTCTCCCTAGCAGTGAGTGTGAGTTTTTGAGATTTTATTCTAGTTTAGAAATTTGTTACTGAATTCAATAGAATTGATGTCTAAAATTATTAGCATCTGTTTGGAGCTCATAAGAAGGTCCATTGACATTGTTTTTCATAAAATCTTAAAAAATAGTGTTTTTCAAGCAATAAAATGAAGGAATCCTTTAGAAATTGGGACTGCGCTGTTGTTGTTGTTGTT
>NW_006399825.1:7015074-7025649 GCF_000299155.1 Elephantulus edwardii | reverse complement strand
ACCCCACATTTCTCCTCATAGAGCCCAGCCTCCTGGATAATCTGTTCTGCATTTAGAACAGTTTCTTACTGTGAGGCGTCTTAAATGTGGAAAAAGAGAAGACTGCCAGGTTCCTTTTTGGTAGGAGTTGGTAATTGATTCATGTGTTCTCAGGACGATTCCAGGCCGCTGATCGTTCAGAGCTGATAAAGACCACAGAGAACATAGAAATGTCGATGGACGTGAAGTCTTCCTGGACGACCAGAGATGTTGCACTTTCAGTGCACCGAGCTTTCAGGTGGCTCCTTCTCTTGAACTTTTCCTATATGTTAAGTGAATTCCATACTTTCTTTTTTTTTTAAAAAAAAAAAAAGTCTGTGGTGTCTAAGCCTATTAATAACCTGAAGTGAAGGGCTATAATGAATTTCACTTTTTACTTTTATAATTTTCCCCCCTCATTTAACTTTTTCTTTTTGAAATTGTGATTTGAATGAAACCTTACGGAGCAAATCAATTTTCTGTTTGTCTATTCCTACACATTCTTTAAATAGCATTAATAACAACTGCCAGAGTGTGACTGCACTTTTCTTATGCTTCCTGTGATTCTTGTGTTCATCAGTCCTCTCATCACACCCTTTCTGCTTTCTGAGCTCTATCCCGGGGTGGATGCTGCTCTTTGATTGTGTAGTGATTGTTCTGAGGTGCTATTATTGTTCACTTTATAGACTTGTTTTAAAGTGAAAGTTAAGCCACAGGGATGAGTTTTATTCTAGATTTGAAAGGCGAGAGTCATAATTTCAGGGTTTTACCAACTCTCTTATCAGAATTCTTTTATAACAGTTAAACACTTGTTCTCCCAGGATGATTGGTCTCTTTTCTCATGGCTTCCTGGCTGGCTGTGCTGTGTGGAATATTGTTGTGATATATGCTCTGACTGGAGATCAACTATCAAACTTCTCAAACCTTCTTCAACAGTATAAGACTTTAGCATATCCATTCCAGAGTCTTCTCTACTTACTTTTGGCTCTAAGTACAGTTTCAGCTTTTGACAGGTGAGATTCTGACTACTAATTCTTCTAATTTCTTTTCAGGAGGAAATGGTGAACTAACTAAATGTATCATTGACTCACTGTGATAGTTTCAAGATAAAATTATGGGATATTAATATTATTTTGATTTTTTGAAGTCTTCTGTTCTTTTTAGGGGTGGGAACAGATTGTTTTGAGTAAAATTTCTGTGGTATCAGGATCATTTTAAAAACTAGTAGTTTAAAGAGATGGGTAATAAAAGAAGGTAAAAGCTAATGAAACTTGCATATAACATTAGTTTCTGCAGTACTTCTGAACTTCAAAGGAATGCCTAAAAGAATTTTTTAGCTGAATGTTTCATATATAATTTGTGAATAAGATACTCTTTCATATATGTTAAGTATAAAGTGTGACAACTTTGAGTTTATATAGTAGCATTAAAGTAGGGAAAGAAACTGGAGTCAAAAAAGTTTATAATTAAACTATGACAGAGGGCTTTTGTGTTTTTTTAGGATTGACTTTGCCAAAACATCAGGAGCAATCCGAAGTTTTCTTGCCTTAGATCCAACAGCATTAGCATCTTTCTGTGAGTAATTAGTTTGAAAACACTTGAGTTACATTGAATTTTGAGCCAGGAAAAAGTCAATTTTCATTTAAAAAGATACTATTGCTATTTACAAACATTACTTATAGATGCTTGCAGAGCTTGCAATATTTTTAAAAAGTTGCCGACATAATATTGATAGGTTTTTAAAATACAGGCTGATTACTTCGTAAACGTTAAATATGTATTTAGCTTTAGAGGGGATTTTTTTGTTTGTTTTTTTTAAGCTTTTGCATTTTCTTCTTGACAGTAAAAAGGCTAATCTTTTAGCTTCCTGGTAATTTGGAAACGTTTGTTCTAAGTTATGAGAACATTAGTAAAACTAGTTTTAGACCTATTAGCAAGTAAATGTCTTGAGATCTATATCTTCTAGGTTCATGTCAGTTCTGATGACAAAATAGTGTTTTTAAAGGTCTTTTATCACTTGCGTTCTTGATAAATTATACTAGCAATCTATTGAAATCAGTTAAATGAATTTCTTTTATATATTAGTCAGTATGGTAGAAATTATGATTTTGGGGTTTTTTTTTTTAGAAATTATGTTTTGTCTTTAAATAACCTATTAAAAATAAATTAGGTTGTTAAAAATTCATTAGTAATTTCATTTGTCTTTTTTTCACAGTGTACTTTACTGCTCTTACACTGTCTCTGAGTCAGCAAATGACAAGTGACAGAATCCACCTTTACACGCCTTCTTCTGTCAATGGTAGCCTCTGGTAAGAATCCACAGTAGCAACAGTTGATGATAATAACAGCAAAGTTGGGAATAATAATACTGTACATAAGTTTCTAAGCTATTATATGTATAATCTATGTATCTTTCTATATATAGATTCCTAATCTATATATCTTTATGTTTTGATCTATATATAGCAATGTAAGGCCTTGTCCTATGGAAAGAAATACCTATCCTGGTAGTTAATGGACAACTTTATTTTTAATGACTTTTTTTCCTAGAAATCCGTTTTAGTTGTGTAAGTGGTGTTTTTAAATAGTCATCACAGGATGGACTGCAGGATCCCTGCACCCAACCCCTCATCAGAGAGCCTGCTAACCACTCTAATCAGGGACCCACAGTTGTGATGGAAATGGGTGGCTGGAATGACTAAGGAAACCAGTCTGTCCCGAAGAGCAGAATGGGGAGCTCTACCATCTGTAGATAGAGATCAACCAGGAAGGCTGATTCCAGTGCACAAGCTCAGTGAGGGGCTGTCTTTTGAGAGGGTGGGTAGGAGCATGGGATAAAGATAAAAAGAAAACAGACGACATTGACAAGTAGGGACATAGAAGGTCAAATGGAAACTTAGAGAACAGTGTTTTGGAAAGGCTACATTCATGTGCAGAGCAGATCTGTTTTAAGTTCAGTTAACCTTTGGATCCTTGTTTTCATGCTGTATGTCTAATTTTATAGGGAAAAATACTATATTTCATATTGTAGGTATTATTTCTGTAGAAAAAGACTGCTATTTGTTTTTAATGTTTGTTTATTTATTTGGATATTGTTGTTGTGTATCACTGAGTCAGAACTGGCTTAAAACTGACTCTCCTCCAGAGGTACGTGGTTCGAATTCACCAGATGCTCTGCTCGAGAAGGAGGGACAATCTACTCCTGTACCAGTCATATACAATTTGATGGTACACACACACAAAATAAAAAGAAATAAACAAACCAAAAACAAACACCTGACGCTTCTGTGGGTTTTCAGATATAAATCACAAAGAAGGAGATTGCCCATCTTTCTCCTGCAGAGCAGCTGGTGGATTCAAATTGAGTGCTTTTGAGTTGACAGTGCAACTTCTTACCACTTAGCATTTAGAGCTTTGTACATATATTTGGATACATTAAACAGAACAAAGACATTTCTAAAGAGTATTTCTATTTTCTTAGGGCAGCTGGAATTGAGGAACAGATTCTGCAGCCGTGGATTGTGGTGAATTTGGTGGTCGCCCTTCTGGTTGGATTATCTTGGCTTTTTTTATCTTATAGGCCAGGCGTGGATCTTAGTGAAGGTATGAAAAGAAAAGTAGCTTAGGATGATCATGAAATCATCTATAAGGATTTCACACAAAAAATTTTACAGATAAAATAATTATAGAAAGTAAAAACTGAAACAATGACAAGACAGACAGGAAGAACTGGAGTCTGGGAGTACCCAGCGAAGGGTCCTGTGGCTTTTGTGCCTATTTGGGGCTATTTTTAATTTTTAGGAAGTCTTTGTTCTTCCTTTGTCTCTTTATTATCAATATATCTTAATTTGAAGTAGATAATGTTTCACCTATGTAGCCTCCTTGTCAGACACATATTCAGTTGCATTATTCTTACCCTCTTTACCTACAAAAGTTCTGTACCTGTCAGAGTCTAATGAAGTGTTCAGTTATCCTACCCTTAGAAACTAAGGCACGCATGATTCAGAGCATGGTCTTTTCAATCACGTTCTTTTCTGCTGAGAGCTTGACAATAAGAATGATGGAAGAATAATTGATACCTTTGAACTGTGATATTGGAGAAGAGGACTGAATTTCCCATGAGAACAGTCTTGGAGTAGGTGCAGCTAAAATATTTCTTGGAGGCAAAGAGGGTGAAGCTTCATTTCTCATGACGTGAAATAAATCTCACATGCTTTGGACATACTGCTAGGAGAGGCTATTTCTTGGAAGGGATAACATACTTGGAAAGGTGGAGGGACAGCAAAGGAGAGCAAGACCCTCAACTGGGTGGATTGACACATTAAGTGTAGCAATGGCTTGAATGTGTCAGATTGTGAGGATGGCACACGGTAAGATAGGATTCAGATCTGTTGTTCATAGGGTTGCTATGAGTTCTACTCGACACAACAGCATCTAATAACCCTTACACACAAACCTGTCTTGGAAGAAGTGAAATCAGAGTGCTCCTTAGAAGCTGATGAAGTTTTGTCTTACATACTTAGGGCATATTGCTAAGAGAGGCTTTTCCTTGGAGCAGGACGTCATACTTGGAAAAGTGGAGAGATAGCTAAAGAGAGAAAGACCCTCAACCAGATGGATTGACACAGAGTCTCTAGCAATGGGCTCAAGTGTGTCAGAGGATGACACAAGATAGAACAGGGTTTAGATCTGTTATTCATAAAGTTGCTATGAGTCATACTTGATGGCACCAAACAACAGTAATCCTTAGGATGTCCAATATGAAGTAGAGTAAGTAACTAGAGGTTAATCTCTAGTCCCCGGCCTCTTTTCAGAACCTCTCTGAAAAATCATTTTAACAAGTGGCTGGCTAGCCCCTTAACATTACTTGTTAGTTTTTTATTTATGTAAGTTGTATTTCTGTGGCAGATATTCTACAGTACCACTCTTGTATCACTTTAATGGCTCCCATCTCTTGAACTTACCATGGGCTGCCAGGAAAATAAATAGGTCTGTCTTGCAGGCTAGGATTTTGAAGTTCTGTCTCAAATAATTTGGGCATGTGACCAGGAGAGACTGGTCCTAGAAGAAGGATATCTTGCTTGGACAGGTGGAGGGGCAGTGGAGGAGAGGAAGACCCCAAATGAGATGGACTGATACGATGACTGGGGTAATGATGGTTGGTGTGTCAGAATTAGTCAGACTGGCTCAGGAAAGGGAAGGGTTCAGAGCTGCTGTACACAGGGTCGCTATGGGTTGCAGGCGACTTGACAGCATATAACAGCAACAACAATAACATCTGGAATTTGGTTATTACCTTGTCCTTGATTTTTAAAACGTCTTTCACATCCTGTCTTAAAATGGAATCTTTTCCCAATATTTCCATTTTAAAAATACAAGACAGAGTATAATCGTCCTGTGTATTTTCATTCATAACTGTACTAATTTGCATTATCATTGTCATACTGACTCCCTGAATATCCTATTGATTTCTTCTTTTGATGGAATAGCACTTTTAAGATTTCCTGACATACCTGGTGTTGCTTCAAGTTCTTCCTCTACTTGTGTCTCATACATTGTTAGGATCACTGCTGAATTGAAACTTTTATCTGTGTGGAATTAATTTCATCTTCATCAATTAGATTCGCTAAGTGACTTAAATTTCCTGGCAAGATTTATTATGTTGCTACTCTATGTTTTCTTGTCAAGGATTCATGATACATTCAAAAGTTGGACATTTTAAAAAATACAATGTGTACGTTTGTCTTTAGATGATCTTTTTCAGTCAAGTTTCTAGAAGTGTGAAGAATTCTTAGCATCTGCCTTTCTATTATTATATATTATGTCTGTATTTGAAGATTTTTTTTTTATAACTCAGCTGTACCATTTTTTAAAGCACTGGAAAACAGTCATAATTATGATCTCTTTCTCTTTCCCCAGAGATGATGTTCTCCCATGATGTGGAAGAATATCCAGAGAAAGATAAAGGAACCAAAGCCTCATCCTAACACGTGTCACTCCGAGTAATGATGGCCCAGGATTGAAAATGTTTCCATTTTTTAAATGTATTTTTATAAGATTTGTCTATGTGTATTTGTAACTGATTTTTTCATTGTAATATTGAAAACATTTCCAAAGACTATATAAACTGTTAAAATTGATGCTAAAACATTAAATTCTATATTATCTTAATGACAAAGGAAATAATGACATAGAAACCATCAAGTGAAAGTATTTGTTTTATTCTTTCTAATTAGTTGCATTTAGTCTCTTAAAACCCTAGTTTTGGGGGGAAACTCATAATTTTAGTGTTGTAAATATGTATCAGGTTTTTAAGTGTAAATTTAGGGTAGGATTGGAAGAAAAAACCTTATTTATTTTTTGTCTTCTTAATAAATTGAAACATGAAATTTATCTCTTTTGGAAACAAGCTTAGTGGTTATGTATCATGTAATTCAGCTTGGAAGATGCTTGACTTCATGATTAATAAAAAGGTACATTTGTCTATATCTGAAAATTTTTATAATAAAAAAGATGTGTTTCTCTTTAAATCCTGCACCACTGGTTCCCATATTTGGCTGCACATCTGAATTATTTAGGGAGCCTTGTTTAAGGAAGGAGAAGCTGAGCTGCTCCCAGAGTGAGGGGGAATCAAGGAGAGGCATGGGCTCATGCTCCCAGAAGTTGTCTCTGCAGTTAACTTTGTTCTGCCTCTCTTCTGAGTGGTAAGGACATGGGTCACTCTACCTGTCCTCAGGTTCTGTGCCAGAAAGATCTTTGGCTTTCAAGGAAATCCAACTCTTGAGGTAAATTTTTGCACTGTACACGTTTTCTTCAGACTGGTATCCAGTGATACCTCAGCTTGTGTCTGTAAGTCCTTTCAGTTCAAGATAGTGATTTATAAGCTCATTATGGGAAAATCATTGGGCAAGTCTACTGCCAGGGACCTCGCCAAAATGCTGAAGAGCAATAATGTCGGTTTGAAGACTAAGTGCTCTTGATTGAGGCCATGGTCTTCTTATTCACCTGCTGTACATCCAAGAACTGAATAAGGATGGCAGAAGATTAAATGATGGCTTTGAGCTGTGGTGTTAACGAATAATATTGAATATTCCATGGACTGGCCAAAGAACAGTTATTTTTTGATATCATAGAAAAAGTGCAGCCAGAATGCTCCTTGGAAGCAAAGATGATGAAGCCTCATCCTTTCTACTTCAGACATGTAGCTAGGTGAAAGTATTCCTTGGAAAGGACATCATGCTTGAAATGATGGAGAGTCGAAGGAGAGGAAGACCCCCCTGCCCCAGTGAGATGGATTGACATGGTTCATGACTTCAGAAATGGGCTCTAGTGTGTCAGAGATGATAAGAATGGCATAGGATAGGGCCAAGTTCAGGTCAGCTATGCATAGAGTAGGTATGAGCTGTACTTGGCTCAACAGTACCTAATGCCAACAATAGAAAAAGGTGTCTCACTGGCTCTTGAGCACACCACTGAACTATTGGGCCTACCCTGATTAGCAAGCAATGTTTGGAGTTGAGGAACAGAAGAGACTGACTGACACACTGACAATATAGGTGGATGGCTTTGAAAATAGGTCTGGACTTGCTGTAAATACCCTAAGAGGCATGCCTCTTACTATCTGTGCAGCTGATCTTCTAGAAAGGGAATTCTGCAGTCACAGAATTGCCGATCCACTGAAGTCATCCTGCCAGTTCTAGCCTTTATTGTGATCGGCAGTGAGTCTTGTTAAGTACATCGAGTCATCCACAACTCATAACGACCCTATGTACGACAGCTCTGAATCCTGCTCTGTCCTCAGCTAACCTCACCATCTCCGACACACCTACCCCCATTACTCCAGCCACTAAGTCAATCCGTCTCATCGAGGGTCTTCCCCTCCTGTACTGTCCTTTCAAATCTTCTCAAGCATAGCGTCCGTCTCCAAGGACTGGTCCCTCCTTGTAGCATGCCCAAAGTATGTCAGACAGTGCTTCAGAATCCTTGCCTCCAAGGAGCCACCCACTTTGACCATCTCCAGGATGAACCTGTTTGTTCTAGCAATCCATAGTATATTCAGTACTCTTCTCCAGCACCACAGCTCAAAGGCATTAGTTCTCCTATATCATCCCTTTCGATAATGGAAGACAAGAATTTCATGAAACAACATGAACAAGAGCCTATGGTGATGAAAGAAGAAGTTCAGGCTGCTTTGAAGGAAATGGCAAAAAATAAGGCTCCAGGAATAGATGGTATACCAATTGACATATTTGAGTTAACAGATGCTGCCCTGGACGTGCTCACCAAGTTGTGCCAAGAAATCTGGAGAACAACCACTTGGCCAACTGACTGGAAGAGATCAATATTTGTTCCCATTCCAAAAAAAGGTGACCCAACTGAGTGTGGAAACTACAGAACAGTGTCATTGATTTCACATGCAAGCAAGATCTTACTGAAGATTATCCAAAAACGACTGGAACAGCACATCAACAGAGAACTGCCGGAAGTCCAGCCTGGGTTTAGAAGGGGTCGTGGTACTAGAGATATTGTAGCTGATGTTAGATGGATCTTGGCTGAAAGCAGGGAATACCAGAGGAATGTCTATCTGTGTTTCATTGACTATGCAAAGGCATTTAACTGTATAGATCATAACAAACTATGGCTGACTCTGAGAAGAAAGGGAATCCCAGAACATTTAATTGTGCTAATGCGAAACCTATACTTGGACCAAGAGGCAGTCGTCAGAACAGAGCAGGGTAACACTGCATGGTTCAAAATTGGGAAGGGCATGCGCCAGGGTTGCATCCTATCTCCATACCTTTTCAACCTATATGCAGAACAGATTATCCGGGAGGCTGGGCTCTATGAGGAGAAATGTGGGGTCAAGATTGGTGGAAGATTCATCAACAATCTGTGTTACGCAGATGACACAACCCTGCTTGCTGAAAATGAAGAGGACCTGAAGTGTCTGCTGCAGAGTGTCAAGGACTGCAGCCTACAATATGGATTGAGGCTCAATGTCAAGAAGACAAAGATTCTCACCACTGGACCAATTGGCAGCATCAGGATGGATGGTGAAGAGATTGAGACTGTACACAGCTTTAGTTTGCTTGGCTCCACAGTCAACAGTCTTGGCACCAGCAGCCAGGAAATTGAAAGGCGCATTGCCATGGGAAAGTGCTGTTAGGGACCTCTCCAAAGTACTGAAGAGCAATGGTGTCTCTCTGGAGACTAAGGTGCGTCTGATACAGGCCATGGTCTTCGCAATCACTTGTTATGCATCAGAGAGTTGGACAGTGACCAAGGAGGATAGAAGGCGAATTGATGCCTTTGAGCTGTGGTGCTGGAGAAGAATACCATGGACTGCTAGGAAAACAAACAGATTTGTCCTGGAAAGGGTTAAACCGGGTGGCTCCTTGGAGGCAAGGATTCTGAGGCTTCATCTAACATACTTTGGACATGTTGCAAGGAGGGACCAGTCCTTGGAGAAGGACATCATGCTTGGGAGGGTGGAGGGACAGCGCAGGAGAGGAAGGCCCTCTATGAGGTGGATTGATTCAGTGACTGGGATAATTGGGATGGGAGTGTCAGAGACAGTGCGATTGGCGCAGGGCAGAGTGGAGTTTAGAGCTGTTGTACATAGGGTCGCTATGAGTCGCAGGTGACTCGACGGCACATAGCAAAACAACAATAACATATCATCCCTAGTTACTGTCCAGCTTTTTGATGCTTAGCGTGTAATTTCAGAGACCATGGCCTGGATCAGGCAAACCATACTCTCCAAACTAACATTGTTGCTCTTCAGTACTCTGGAGAGGTCCCTGACAGCTGACTTCCAATGCAATTTGTCTCTTTATTCCCTGGCCGCTGGTGCCAAGAGTGTTGATTGTGGAGCCAAGTAAACTAACTGAAACTGTTAACAATCTGTGTCTTCACCGTCTATCATGATGTTGCCAATAGGCCCAGTGATGAGAATCTTTGTTTTCTTGATGTTTAGCTTCAATCCATATTGAGGCTGCAGTCCTTGACCTTCTGCAGCAAGTGCTTCAGGTCTTCTTCAACTGCAGTGTCATTTGCATAATACAGGTTGTTGATGAGTCTTATTCTAATCCTGATACCACATTCCTCCTTCTAGAGCCCAGCCTCCTGGATGATCTTTTCTGCATATAGACTGAAAAGATATGGAGATAGGACACATACCTGGCATAAACCATTCCCAATTTTAAACCATGCAGTACTTCCTTGCTCTGGTCTGATGACTGGTCCAAGTATAGGTTTCACATAAACGCAATCAAATGTTCTAGGAGTCCCATTCTCAGAGTTAGCCACAGTGTGTTGTGAACTACACAGTCAAACGTCATTGTCATATCCACAGAAGTTTAACACAACATTTAAAAAAAAAACCCTCATCTTCCTTTGATTCATCTATTATGGTATGTAGTATAAGCCATCTCCAGGGCAAACTCCTGCAATGATTTACTCTTTGGGTGTTCTTGTCCTTCTACTGTGAGGTTTACCATTATTACTATTATTATTTACTACTATAATACTTACCATAGTAATAATACTATTTATTAT
>NW_006399825.1:7010853-7014974 GCF_000299155.1 Elephantulus edwardii | reverse complement strand
TAGGATTCCTCTACAGTAACAAAGAAAACTCAGAGGCAGAAATAAAGAAAGCAATACCATTTACAATAGTCAATCACAAATTGAGATCTTGGGAGTGGTTGTAACTAGAGATACAAGAGACCTATACAAAGAAAACTGCAGAGCATTTCTGAAAGATACAATAAAAGATCTAAAGAAATGGGAAAATGTGCCCTGTTCATGCATAGTATTATGAATTTTAATGCAGTTAAGTGGGATACATATGAAGTTGGTGAGATTGTTGCCATTTCTTCATATTCATGGAGTGATTGAGGCCCCAAAAGACAGCACACAGTAGAAGTGGGAGAGCCACTTCCCACTAAACCCCCAGGCAAAAAAAGTTGGAATATTATATGTTCCAAGGATAATGAAAGGGTTAATTGAATGCCCTTGTGGAATGGTGCAAAATGTGTTGTACTGCTAGCTGAAAGCTCACTAGTTAAACCCACCAGCAACTCTATGTGAGAAGGATGGACAATCCTGCTCCACAGATTGACAGCCTCAGAGGTCTGATCTAGAGTCACTCTGAATGGGATTTGATTCATTGGCAATGAATAGTTTAGTTTTTTAATTTTTCAGATTATTTTATGTTGATTGAAATGCTCACTCAAAATATACTCCAAGAGTAAAGCTGACCAAAACATTGGAGAATATATTAACAAACCAGCCTCACTGCTGTTGAATTGATTTCAGCTCAGAGAAACTTTACATGACCACCATAGACAGATTACCCACAGGGTCTCCAGGACTGAAGTCCTTACAGAAATAGCTGTTAGCTCTCCTCAGCTCTTCTTCAGGCGTTGGCGTGAGTTTATCGGTATAGAGGAACTTGCACTGCTAACTCTTTATGTTTGTTGATCTTGTTCTTTCTGTATTTGGTCCCAACCCTTTTCTCTGCCATCTTTGATTTTAAGTAGAGAATGTATGTGATTCCATTTCTTAGCCGCCGGTTGTTGTACTCACATGAGTGTTTTATAATTTTGTAAACCTTGTCCTCTCCAAGGGCGTTAGTCACCATGCCCACCACACACCTTGGTTGAATGCATTGTATGTGGAAATATACTACTTTGTAAAATTTTTTAAAATGATGGCCCTGGAATTTTTGATACACGTTTGCAGCTAATTGGAGTGTTTAATAAAAGAATAAAGAGACCTGGTGGCACAGTGGATAAGTGCTTGACTACAATGCAAAGAAATGGGCCATTTTAATATATTAGCCACTCTACAGGAGAAAAGTTAGGCCATTTCTGAAAAGACTACAATCTCAGAAATCACCATTGATTTGTGACTTCTGTTACCCTGTCTTTTCAGGTCCCCATTGGATCTTTCCTAATTCCTTCACCATCTTCCCCTCCTCTCACCATACTCTTGTTATCCTAATGATTTCTTCCTCACTCTTCCTCACTCTTCCTCACCTTTTTTCCTCCTTCCCCCACCCCTTTCTCCTGCAGATTTCTGCCCACATCTTATATTATCCTTCTATTTTTACAATAATGGTCTTATACAGTATTTGTCCTTTTTGAGAGTGAGTTAGTCCACTCAGCATAATGCTCTCCAGACTTTCCCATTTGATATAGTATTTTACAAAATCATTGTTCCTTGGTGCTGCACAGTATTCTTATTTGAATGCCTTGTAATTTCTCACCATTCATTTGTTGATGGACATTTGGGCTGTTTTCATCTTTTTGCTATTGTGGATAACACTCCTATGAACATAGGTGTACAAATCTCCATTTGTGTCTCAATTTTTCTATTTTCCTTGGGATATAGTCCCAGCAGTGCAAGAGTTGGGTCATATAGGATTTCTATGTTCAATTGTTTGAGGAAATGCCAAACTGCCTTCTGGAGTATTGGTGGTGGTTATTGTTGCTGTGTGCTGTTGAGTCACCTGCAACTCATAGCAACCCTGTGTACAACAGTCCTAAAAATTTGCTCTATCTCTTGCCAATCTTATTGTCTCTGACACATGCCTATCCCCATGACTTCAGTGACTGAATCAGTCCATCTCATCAAGGGTCTTCCTCTCCTGTGCTGTCTCACCACTCTGCCAAGTCTGACATCCCTCTCCAAGGACTGATCCCAGCTTGAAACATGTCCAAAGTATGTCAGACAAAGCATCAAAATCCTTGCCTCCAAGGAGCAGCCTGGCTTCACCCTCTCCAGGATGAATTTATTTGTTCTCCTAGCAGTCTGTGGTATACTCACTTCTTTTCTCCTGCACCACAGCTCGAAGGCATCAACACTCCTCCTATCATCCCTAGTCCATTGTCCAGCTCTCTGATGCATAGCAAGTAATTGCAAAGACCATGGCCTGTATCAGGCAAACCTTCGTCTCCAGACTGACATCGTTGCTCTTCAGTACTTTGGGGAGGTCTCTGACAGCATACTTTCCCAATGCAGTTTGTCTTTTAATTTCCTGGCTGCTAGTACCAAGAATATTGTTTATAGAACCAAGCAAACTGAAGCTGTCAACAATTTCAATCTCTTCATCATCTATTATGATGCTGCCAATCATCCTAGTGGTGAGAATCTTTGTTTTCTTTATGTTGAGCTTCAATCCATATTGAAGGCTGCAGTCATTGACCTTTTGCAGCAAGCTCTTCAGGTCCTCCTCAGTGTCAGCAAGCAGGATTGTGTCATCTGCATAATGCAGATTGTTGATGAATCTACCTCCAATCCTGATGCCACACTTCTCATAGAGCTCAGCCTTCTGGATAATCTGTTCCGCATATAGATTGAAAAGATATGGAGATAGGACACATCTTTGACACACACCCTTCCCAATTTTGAACAATAGTGTTTCTTTTCTCTGTTCTCATTACTGCTTCCTGGTCCAAGTATAGGTTTTGCATAAGCACAATCAAGTGTTCTGGGATTCCCATTCTTCTCAGAGTCAGCCACAGTTTGTTGTGACCCACACAGTCAAAGCCTTTACATAGCCAATGAAACACAAATAGATATTCCTCTGGTATTCTCTGTTTTCAACCAAGATCCATCTGACATTAGCTCTTATATCCTTAGTACCACGGCCTCTTCAAAATCCAGACTTGACTTCAGGCAGTTCTCTGTTGATGTACTGTTCCAGTTGTTTTTGGATAATCTTCAGCAGAATCTTGCTTGCATGTGATATCAATGATACTTTTTTACAATACTTTTTTTGTTTGATAATTTCCACACTCTGTTGGATCACCTTTCTTTGGAATGGGAACAAATATAGATCTCTTTCAGTCAGTTGTCCTCCAGATTTCTTGGCAAAGAGTGGTTGTACCATTTTACAATCCCAATACAGTATGAGAGTTCCAATCTCTCCACATCCTTTCCAACATTTATTGCTTACTGTTCTGTTAAACTTTCCCACAGTTACTGGGGTGAGAGATGGTATCTCACTGTGGTTTTGATTTGTATTTCTCTTATTGCCAGTGATGTTGAGCATTTCTTCATGTGTGTGTTAGCCATCTGAATGTCTTCTTTTGTGAAAAGTCTTACGATGTCTTTCGCCCATTTTGTAACTCTGTTATCAGTCTTTTATTTTTTGGAGACCCTGTAGGATTCTGTAAAACTTTCATTATGAGATCCTTGTCTGAGATGGCATTGCCAACTTTTTTTTTTCCCCCGTAGATTTTCTTTTCACCCTATTGGGAAAAGTTTTTGAAGGACACAGGGACTTAGTTCTTAGATGGTCCCATTTGTCAGTTTTGCCCTCTCTTGGTTGTGCATCCTCCTATCCCTTTTATCTCATTTGTTTCACTGACCTCTAACCTGTTATCATCCAATATATTATTGCTGCCATTACTTCAAACAGATTGCTATCTGTTAGAGCAAGTCAGAATAATAAAAAATATTTTATATTACCTTTAAGTATACCTTCTCTAATACTCTTTCAGGTAGATCTGAGTTCCTGACCTTTATAAACTTTCTTCTCTCTGAAGAACTTTCTTGACCATTTCTTGCAAGGCAAGTCTACAAATGCCCTCAACTTTTGTTTATCTGATATAGTTTTTATCTCTTTCACTTTTGAAGGATTATTTTATTAGCTACTTAATTCTAGGTTGGGTTTTTTTTTCCTTCCTGCACTTAAAGTATTTATCCTTTGGTATTTTGGT
>NW_006399825.1:7005130-7010753 GCF_000299155.1 Elephantulus edwardii | reverse complement strand
TTTGACATATCAGTGTCCCAGTGTTCAGCATCACAGCAACCACGAGTTACCTCTGTATAGCAATGCACAGACCAGTGCTATACCACCTAGAAGAATTCATATAAATAGTAGTAATGTTATTATTTACTATAGTAATTAATAATAGTAAATAATACAGGAAATTAATGCTATATTATTTATATTAACTATTATAATGAATACTATTATTACTATGGTTAATAATAATATAATAATGATAGTAAACCTTGCAGTAGAAGGACGAGGACACCCAAAAAGTAAATTATTGCAGGAGTTTGTCCTCGAGATGGCCTACACTAGGTACCATAATAGAAGAATCGAAGGAAGCTATTTAAAGGTACTTTTTTTTTTAAATGGGAAATTTTAAACTTCTGTGGGTATGTCAATGACATATCAAATAACTTTTGAGAGGGACAATGAGTATTATTGTGTTGTGTTGCTTTATTGATGGGACAGTACAGATGTCCACTCCCAGTGTTGGGAATACAACATCTGAAGTCCAGAAAATCTGGTGGCATATGAAGTTGTGCTCAAAAGGTAGTACCACTCTGGCCATTCAAATCCATCTGCAGCTCCTTGGGAGATGGGCTAAACTTCCCGAGCATATACAGTCACAGAAACTTGTCAGAGGGTCAGCTGTGAGTCGGTTGACGTTTACAGAATGAGTTGGTTTTTCTGGGGTTTTGATGTTGGGACTTTTGTTTTTGAGAAGTCTTAAATAAAGTACAGTAGGTGATTAGAATGTTGTTGAATACCATCGAGTTGGAACCGACCTATTGCTGACCCTCCCGCGGGTTTTCCGGGGCTGTTAATAGAAAAAGAGATTGCCCATTCTTCTCCAGCAGATGGTTGATTGGAACCTTGTGCCTTCGTGTTTCAAGTGCAGTTTCTTACCACTAGGTCACCAGAGCTGCCTTATTATGATAGATATAGGAAAAAAATTAAGACAGAAGAGAGCTCATGGTAGGTTAAGCGGCAGACAAGAACATGAAAAAGGTTTTTTATTATCATGCCTGCTATTGATGACTTTGGCTATCCACCAGCATCTTCTGCCTTCTATAGGAGACAGGTGTCCTGATGAGTGCTTACAGCCGATCCTTCAGGCTCGCTGAATTGAACAGGTCTGTAAATTGACCCAGGTGCACAACACTTGAGCTGGATTTGAAGGCTACCAGCAGCTTCGTGCTGCGCCTGCGCAGTCCCGCAATCGCTGGCTCTCGAAAGGCGACTAGAGAGATGCGCCTGCGCAGATGCCTGAAATCCGTTAAGTATCAACAGCCTAGACCCCAATGAAAGGGTTGAGTTACTCCAAGATAAGCATGTAGCTTCCACCTCTGCTGATAACAGCAACTTGCAACTGCATCCCTTTCTCAAAGCCTCACTATCTCAGAGGATCCCCAGAACCCCCTCGAACACTATGCAAAGCAGAGGGATGATGGCACGTGGCAAGAATGAAGGTGAAAGGCCTGGTCAAGTGTTGATGAAGGTGAGCGAGTGGGGGCGGGAGAGGGTCAAAAGCGTCCTGTGAGAGCCATTAGCCGTAGTCCTTTATCCTGACCACCTGGAGGGCCATGGAAGTAACACTCATAAAGAAAGGACTTAAGGGGGCTAATGAATGCAGGTTGGAGGGAAGGCAGTGGTGGTTGTTAAGAGTCCTGAGTCAGGTACGACTCATAGGGAATCTATAAATCCTGTCCTGCCCTGCGCCATCTTCATCACCTTTAACATTCTTGAGCCCATTACTGCATCACAGTCAGTCCATCTCATTGAGAATTTTACCTCTTCACTGACACTCCGCCTTTCCAAGCACATTGTCTGCCTTTCCGAGGAATAGTAGCATATCCAAAGTAATGTGAGACAAACTTTCATTATCCTTGCTTAAAGGAGCCCTTGTTGTTAGATGATGCCACCAAGTTGACTAAGATTCACAGCGACCATCTGAATAGAAAGTTGTAATCTTGCCCTGTCCTGAACTGTCCTCACAGTCTCTGTTGTCCTTGAGCCAACTGCTACACTACAGTGTTAATCTCTTTGCGGACCTTCCACCTTTCAAAAAAAAAAAAGCTGTCATTTGCCAAAAGACTAGCCCTCTCTGACAATAAGCCCAAAGAATATGTGATGACATTTCAGCATCCTTGCCTCTGAGTAGCACCTAGTCGGACTTCCTTAAAGACAGTCTTGTTTATTCCTTGGGCAGTTCATGGAATATTCTGTACTTTTGATACCACCGCAATTCACAGGCATCTCTTCTTGGCTTTATTCATTTACCGACTTTTAGATGTATAGAAAGCACTTGAAAATACCATGGCTTGTATCAGCACACCTCAGTCTTCAATATCTTTGCTCTTTAGCACTGTGGAGAGGTCCTTGACAGCAGATTTTTCCCAGTACAACATGTCTTTTAAGTTCTTGACTGTTGTTACTGTGGGTGTTGCTTATGGATCCAAGTAAGATGAAATCATTGACAACTTAAGTCCTTTCTCAATCTATTTTGACCTATTGGTCTATTCCTAAGTATTTTTGTTTTCTTGATGTTGAGATATAATCCATATTGAAGGCAATTGAAAATACCATGACTTGGATCAGGCCTATCATAGTCTTTATTTTTTCTTTATCCCCCACACTCCCCTCCCGTGTGCATCTGTGTGCATGTTCCTCACCCATCCTATTGTAGTCATTAATATTTTTTTGAGAGATCCTTAACAGTAGATTTCCCCAACGCAGCATATCTTTTGATTTCTTAAATGCTGATCCCATGACTGTATCTACATAACCCAGGTTTTTGAGAAGTCTTAACCGTAATCCTGGTGTCACATTCTTCATATAGGCCACCTTCTTGAATAATTTACTTAGCATACAGACTAAATGGGTAGGGAGAAAGGATATAATCCTGACACTTATCTTTCCTGAATTTAAGTTCTCTTCGGACAACAGCTTCTTGATTTATGTGTATGTTTTAATGATCATTAAGTGTTCTGTGATTCCCATTCTTTTCAATGCTAAATAAATGTCAGAAGAGACTTTGATATTTGACCGAAAACGAAAGGAAGGCAAAACAAAGGGAAGAAATGCTGCAGTAAGAGAGCTGAACAAGCATATACAGCTTGGATATATTCACTAGCCCAGTCAAGAAACTTTAGAAGACAGCTACCTATCCAACTGACGGGAAGAGATCCATATTTGTTCTCATTTTTTTTTTTAAAAAAGGTAATCCAACAGAGTGCAGAAATTATCAAATAATATCACTAATATCTTAAATATGGATTGAAGCTCAAAATCAAGTAAACAAAGATTCTCACCACTGGGATGATTGGCAACATCATGCTAGATGGTGAAGAGACTGAGATTGTTAACAGCTTTAGTTTGCTTAGCTCCATAGTCAACACTCTTGGTACCAGCAGCCAGGAAATGAAAAGATGAATTGCATTGGGAATGTCTGCTGTCAGAGAGCTCGCCAAAGTACTAAAGAGCAATGATGTCAGTCTGGAGACTATGGTGCACCTGATACACAGGCCATGTTCTTTGCAATTACTTACAATGCATCAGGAAGCTGGACAATGACTAGGGATGATAGGAGGAGAATTGATGCCTTTGAGCTGTGGTACTGGAGAAGAGTGTTGAGTATATCATGGACTGCTAGGAGAACAAACAAGTTCATCCTAGAGAGGGTAAGACCAGGTTGGAGGCAAGGATTCTGAAGCTTCATTTGACATACTTTGGACATGTTGCAAGGCGGGACCAGTCCTTGGAGAGGGACATCATGCTTGGGAGGTTGGAGGGACAGTGCAAAAGAGGAAGTCCCTTGATGAGATGGATTGATTCGGTGTCTAGGGTAATGAGGGTAGATGTGTTGGAGATAATAAGATTGGCACAGGATAGAGCAGGGGTTTACGGCTGTTGTACAGTTGCGGGCGACTCGATGGCACATAACAACAACAATCATATTCAAGTAAAATCTTGCTGAAGATTATTTTTAAATGCTGGACCAGTACATCAACAGGGAACTAACCAGAAATTCAAACTGGATTCAGAAGAAGGCATGTCATTATTGACATTAGACAGATGTTGGCTGAAAGCAGAGACCAACAGAAAGATGTTTACTTGTGTTTTATTAACTTTATTTAAAGACAATTGATTGTGTGGCTCATAATAAACTATAGATAATAAAAAGAATGAGAATTCCAGAACACTTAATTGTGCTCATGCAGAACCCATAGACTAAGAAGCAGCTGTTTGAGCAGAACAAGAAAATAGGGGATACCGCATGGTTTAAAATCAAGAATAATATGTATCTCTCTTTTTCTCTCCCTTTCTGCTCACAGCATGGTGTAAGGGTTGGCCTCATCCCTGTTTTTCTAGGGGTCTTTTCCCCCTTCCTCCTTTTCTTTTTCATTCTAACTCTTGCATGGCCCATGTTTCACTAGTCATGCCTCTGTCTTATGGCATGAATAAACTTTTCCACTGAATTAAAAAAAAAAAGAATAATACACATCAAGGTTATATCCTTTCACCACACCTACTCAGTCTGTATGCAGAGCAAATAATCTGAGAAAATGGACTATATGAAGAATAATCTAGCATCAAGATCAGAAGAATATTCATTAACAGCCTGCATTATACAGATGACAAAACTTTGGGGACTGTGAGGAGTTGAAGCACTTGCTGCAGAAGATCAAAGACTACACCTTTCAGTGCAGGTTATGCCTCAGCATGAAGAAAAAAGAAGTCTTCACAAATGGACCAACAAGCAATAACATGTAAGCATGATCACTGTCTAAGCAGATCTGTTACCCGTCTTCCCACATAAAGAGCTTGATTGCTAGAAAGGGTTGGGAAACAGTAAAAGCTTGCTAGCAAGGAAAAGTGTGGGCACAATTCTGTCTTTTTAACAATGTTTTCAGATAGTTAACTATTTTTTTCCCCATTTTTGATTGAGCTTTAAATACTTCATCTTTAGAATCAGCACTGTGTAAGCATATGTTGTGCCAGGATATATCTATATGTTGTTGTTGTTAAGTGCCCTCAAGTCGTAGATGACTCATAGTTACCCTATGAACGAAAGACCTGAACACTTAAATAACTTTCATCGTTTCCCCAAGTCACAGTGTTCAGCATCACAGCAACTGATCAAGCTTGGAAGCAGAAGAGGCATCCACTTCCGAAATACTCTGGAAACTCTATGAACGTAGAGAAATGATGAAAATTATATATGTGTTCAGGTCTTTTGTTCATAGGGTCACAATAAGTGGCCTATGACTCGATGACACTTAACAACAACATATGTCTATAGTAAATAATATAGTAGATAATTAATGTCAAGATTGTGCAGTGTCAATTAAGGCCATAGAATATGAACAAGTATGTTGTTGTTGTTATATGCCGTTGACTTGCTTGCGACTTACAGCGACCCTATGTACAACAGCACTAAACTCTGCCCTGTCCTGTGCCAGTCTGTCTCTGACACTCCCATCCCGATTGCCCCATTCACTGAATCAATCCACCTCATAGAGGGTCTTCCCCTCCTGCGCTGTCCCTCCACTCTCCCAAGCATGATGTCCCTCTCCAAGGACAGGTCTCTCCTTACAACGTGTCCAAAGTATGTTAG
>NW_006399825.1:6960057-6997342 GCF_000299155.1 Elephantulus edwardii | reverse complement strand
CGCACCTTAGTCTCCAGAGAGACACCATTGCTCTTCAGTACTTTGGAGAGGTCCCTAACAGCAGACTTTCCCATGGCAATGCGCCTTTTCATTTCCTGGCATATAGTTTGTTATTTATTCTGCTCAGTGAGGTGGTTTGGCACAGTGACTATAAAGTGTGTTAATTATTCTCCTTTCAGTTGGATGCACAACCCACTAGGCCACAAGAACTCCCTGAAGATATGCTTGGGTATAGAGTTTTTGTATCATTAATGATATTATTAATAATTTCTATGTTCTTTTGGATACCTGTCTTGGAAATTGGAACAAATACAAACCTCTTCCAGTAGGTTGACCAGGTGGTGGCTGTCTTCTAAATTTCTTGGCATAGGTTAGTGAGCATGCTGAGGGCTGCATATTACATTGTTTGGAATTTTTTTGAAATGTCTTTTTTTAAACTTTATATTGGTTTGCATACAAAGTTTGTATACATTGTATTTAAATTATATTTAATTCATGTACATTGTGCTTCACACATTCCTTCATTCACATTGTTTCATATGATAATTGCCATACATTGTGTTTTATTAATTAATCACCATTGCTCTTTGCCTACTCTTATACCTCAGCTTTTCAGGCCCCCACTGGATCTTTCCTAATTCCTTCACCTCTTCCCTCTGCCCATCACATTCTATGACTCCAGGATTTCTCCCCTTCTCACCCACAGGCCCCCTTTCCTCTCCTTTTACATGATGGAATACTATGCAGCACTCAGTAGCTACAATTTCTAAAAATACTACATAGAAAAGGCTAAAGAGCATTATGCTGAGTATGCTAACTTTGTCTTATAAGGACAAATACTGCATCTGTTTGTTGAAACATTAATTGATATTCCATCAATTCCTGGGGCACTTCCCCCCATGCCTTCTCTGTTGCTTATACATCTTCCTTCATTACCATGGATACTGTCTATTTAACCATTGATTCTTGATTGGATGCTGCTTCCTGAAATGGTTCTGTGCCTACCTTTTTTTTAATATATGTATAGTGATTCTGTTTATTCCTTTCATTTTCTTTTGATGCTTCCTTCATCATTCAAGACTTCGTCTATAGAATCCCTCAGTATTGCAACCCAAAGCTTCAGTTTGTTCTTCTGTTATTTGAGCTTGAGAAATATGTGCTCATCCCTTTTAGTTATCTAACTCTGGCTCTTTGTACATTGCATAATAATACTTTGTTTTGTCTTCTTGAGCTGCCCTTCAGAATCTTCTGTGCAGCTCTCTTCAGGATTTCTTCCCTTTGTTTTGACATCTCTATGTTCTAGCACAAGTTTTAGAGTCTCTTCTGACATCCAGTTTGGTTTTTTCCTTCTTTCTGGTCTTGGAAATGCTCTTTGCTTTTTTCATGGATGATGTGCTTAATGTTATCCAACAACTCCACTGGCTTTCTGTTATTAGTGCTCAATGCATCAAATCTGCCCTTGAGATTTTTTTTTTTTTTTAATTCAGTTGGGATAGACTCAGTTTGTATTTTGGTTCTTGTGGAAGTGTTTTCATTTTCTTTAACTTCACCTTGAATTTGCTCATGTAAGTAATTTATGATCTCTTCCGTACTTAGCCCCTAGTCTTGTTTTGACTGCTGCTACTGAGCTTCTGCATAGACTATTTCCGTAGATGTAATCAATCTGATTCCTGTGAGGAATATACAGTCTAGCATCTTTAATTTTCTTAGACTTTCCTGTCACTGTTTATATATATATATATATATGTATGTCATTGTTGTTATGTGCTGTCAAGTTGCCTGCAGCTCACAGTGACCCTATGTACAATAGTTCTGAACCCTGGTCTGTCTATCTTGAGCCAATCTCACTGTC
The DNA here is from genome assembly GCF_000299155.1 of Elephantulus edwardii. Classification (NCBI taxonomy): domain Eukaryota; kingdom Metazoa; phylum Chordata; class Mammalia; order Macroscelidea; family Macroscelididae; genus Elephantulus; species Elephantulus edwardii. The sequence goes on along the minus strand of NW_006399825.1, from coordinate 6,995,490 downwards.
TCTGACACACCTACTCTCATTACCCCAGTTACTGTGTCAGTCCATCTCCTCCAGCATCTTTCAGTCTTATCCTGTCCCTTCATCCTTCCAAGCTTGATGTTCTCTTCCAAGGATTGATCCCTCCTGGCAACATACCCAAAGTATGCCACAGGGAGCTTCAATATCCTTGCCTCCAAGGAGAAGCTTGGTTTCACCTTCTCCAAGACAGACCTGTTTGTTCTCTTGGCAGTCCATGGTATGTTCAGTACTCTTTTTCAGCACCACAACTCAAAGGCATTGATTCTTCTCCTGTCATCCATAGTCATTGTCCAGCTCTCTGATGTGTAGCAAGTAATTGAGAAGACCATGACCTAGACCAGGCACACCTTAGTCAATAAACTGACATAGAGGTCCCTGATGCAATTAATCTTTTGATTTCCTGACTGTTGGTACCAAAAGTTTTGGTTGTAGAACTGAAAAAGCTGAAATAATTAACAATCTCAATCTCTTCTCCATCTGTCATGGTGCTGCAAGTTGGGCTAGTTGTGAGAATCTTTGTCTTCTTAATGTTGAGTGTCAATCCATATTCAAGACGTCAGTCCTTGACCTTCTGCAACAAATGCTTCAGATCCTCCTCAGCTTTGGCTAGCAAGGTTGTATCATTTGCATAATGCAGGTTGTTGCTTGAAAGTGAGAGAGTCAGAAGTAGTGGCCTCAGAGAAGCACTGTTCCTTGTAAAAAGAGGAAAAAAAAATAACCCTTTTTATGAAAAGGGTTTACTTTATTCTTTTTATACTCAGTGCTTGTAGTGGGTTTAATTTCCCTCCCTCTGTTCCTCAGTGTGTTGGAATCCTAACTCCTGTTCCTGTGGATATAATCCCACTTGGGAATAGGCCCTTCCTGTTACACCAATTATATCATCTCACTGTAGGACATATACTAAAGCTAATCTCTTCTGAGCGATATAAAGAGCTGTACAGAGAGGGCCAAAGAAAAACCAAGCACAAACAAGGGAAAAATAAATATCTCCTGGGAATTGTCAAGGAACTGAGGAAAAGTGAGACTACAGAACCTAAAATGAGAATTTCCACCAGAATTCTCTTTCCCTGGGACTGGTGTCCTGAATTCAGAAATCTAACCTCTAAAAATGCAAGAAAATAAATTTCCATTTCTTCAAGGCGCCTACTTGCACTGTTTCCTAAGAAACCAAGAGTTGGACATTTTGTATTGCTCTCCCATGTTCTCTGTAGTCTCCTAGCATTTTCCCCTGTCTCTGTTCCCTTACGATTGTAGTGGTGATGGTGACAGGACCCTGAACGTCTCTGTTGAAATGTGTTTTTTATTCCCTCGCTTCTGGGAATTTTGTATCTTATAGTATCTCCTGGTAATGATACAGAGATAGATTGTCTGTACTTTTTGTTGTTAGGTTTTATTTATTTATTTATTTATTTATTTACTGGTGATATTTGGTGACTTCTAAACAAAGGCCAATTGAAACTCTTATAAACTTCCTTTTAAAAAGAAATTTTCTTTAGATGAAATTTCACACAGCAAATCTTATGTACATTGTTCCATGACATTGGTTATATTTTTAAAAAATATGTTGAAATTCTCATTTCCATTCTGTTTTGTGTTCTGTTTCCATTAATCTAGCTAGTTTCACCACCTTCCACTACTCCCCTCATATTATAATTTTTGTTTTGGGGAGCTATTGATCCTTCGTTTTCATATAGTTAATTGTTTAAAGAAGCACATTACTCACAGGCAATATTGTTTATCTTAAAAATTATTTGACTGAAATGTGACCTGCAGAAATAACTTCACCTCCAAGTTTAAAGAGTATCTTAAATTAATGGTCTCAAGGAATCTGCTAATCTCTAGTGGTCCAGTAGATTTAGACTGGTTTTGTGTGTGTGTTTTTTTTTTTTAAATTTGAGTCTGTTCTATATTTTTCTTCTAGCTTAAGTGCCATTTAAAATTATTAAAAGTATAAATGTGGATAGTTGTAGAGGGGCTTCAGGCCTTTTGTTCATAGGGTCTCTATGAGTCGAGCTCTACTTGAAGGTAGTCAACAACAACATCCCACTCTGTGGTCATTCTCTGTATTAACTGGAGAACTTATTGTCCATACTATTGTTTACTTTACTATCACGGGTCCCCTAATGATTTTATATTTCATAGTATATATTTTTGTTTTCTCTGCTAACTTATTTGTAAATTTACTGGATATAAGAATTTTTTAAAAAAATTCATACTACTGCTGTGCTTTATATTTTCTAGCTGCTCATAAAATATTTGTGAACTGTATTAATCTAGTTATGTTCTTTTCCTCCCAAAGTCATAATTTATTTATTTACATTGTAGATGCTGAAATCTGCTTTTAAAAGATCTGAGGATAAAAAACTGGAAGTACCGGAGGCAGCAGTGCCAAATTTGGTACCATTTGGGGATGTGGTAAGATTGATTAACCCTCACGGAAATATAAACAGATTAGTTTTTTAAAATTTATTTTATTTTGGATTTTTAACTTATACTAACCCAGTTAAGATGATTTTTTTCCTATATAAAGGTCTTTTTATTTTAAAATGATTTTTTTAATTATTAAAAATAATGATACAAGAGCAGTATGAAATGGTTGGAGGTCTTGTTCTGCACCATCCATGGAACAAGGTCATAGACATTTCAGACAATTGGAAGAAATGAAAGAAAAGAAAAAAGATGAAATTATTTTGTTATTAAGATATTTTTAATATTTTTAAAGTAATTTTGAAAATATGTTCCTTTTTGTTCTTATGTGAAGAATGGTTTATAATTAGTAATGTAAAGAATGTGCAGAAAGTGGTCCTTTTAATATTTTCATGGATTGTTCATGATTCAGCCACTCTCTCTCTCTGAAAATTTTAGTTTATTCTGTTGTATGTACCACCAAGTCAGAACTGACTCATAGCTGACCTGCTAGCAGGAGTTGAGGCAGTAAATTGCATGGGAGGGAGGTGCTCATCTTTTTCCCATGAAGAAGCTGATGGATTCAAGCACAACCCTTTGGGTTGGTAATGCAATTCCTTACCACTAAGCTACCAAAAGTTATTGTAATAATTATGAAAATTATGGAAAAACATCCTGGTTCATAGAATGTTTTCTATATGAAAAATTCCAAAATTCTATCACTATTACCCAGAAAATGTTTTTGAAAAATATTTATTCCTTGGTTTCTCCCTAATCTCTGCTAAGTTAGAATCTCTGAGCGGATATCCTGGGTGTCAGTATTTTTATTGAGTTCTTCAAGTTATTGTATCCATTGTCACATTTAGGAACTATGAGCTACAGTTTGATAACATATTTCTTTTCTTTTTATTAAAATCAGTTGGATAACTGATTTTTTTAAAAACTCAGTCTCATAAGAACAAATATTGCATAAGACCATTACTGTAGGAATAAAAAGATAACTAGTAAAATGTGTATGAGGATTTGAGAGAGGAGGTTGGGAGCAGAGGATGGGAGGGGAGGGGGGAAATCATTGGTATCCACAATTTGGTGGGGGTGGGGGTCGCAAAGGAAGTGGGAAATATCCGGTGAGGATCTGGAAAGACAGGATAATGATGGGCGTAGTTCAATGTTGATTAATTTTATAAAATACAGTGAATGGGAATGCTTTTATGAAACACAATGTGAATGAAGGATCATGTGAAGCAAAATATATGTGAACTTTGTAGGGAAACCAATGTATAATAAAATATATTACTTTTATTTATAAAATAAAAATCACTGCATATACATATACTCAGAGAGAAAGAGAGATAAATAAATGTGCTCATCACACACACACACACACACACACACACACACACACACACAGAGATAGGACCTAATCTAGTACTCAACTTTAGGTTGTTGTTATGTGACATTGAGTCGCTTGCAACTCATAGCGACCCTGTATACAACAGCCCTAAACCCTGCTCTGTCCTGTGCCAATCTCACTGTCTCTGACACACCCACCTCAACTACCCAAGTCACTGAATCAATCCACCTCATAGAGGGTCTTCCCCTACTGTGCTGTCCCTCCACCCTCCCTAGCATGATGTCCCTTTCCAAGGACTGATCCCTCTTTGCAACATGTCCAAAGTATGTCAGACAAAGCTTCAGAATCCTTGCCTCCAAGGAGCAGCCTAGTTTAACCTTCTCCAAGTTTAGGTTGAGTACTAGAAAAATCTATTGTTCTATTTTGGGTTCTTCAGGGTATAGAACATAATTATCTAAATACATTTAGAATTATCTAATAAATGCATTCTTTTACAGTTACTTCAATATTTTGAACACTGCAATAATAGTTAATAGATATTAAAAAATAAGCTTTTTCACCATTATCTGACATAAATGAATCTGTTTTCTTGATGTATCATAAATTTAACACAAATTTTATAGGAAAGGAGAGAAAGACTATCATCATACACATGTCATTCTTAACAAAATTAGGTGGAAATTATCTAATGATATGACTAATATCACACACGCGCAAGATCCTGCTAAAGACTGTCCAGAAATTACTTGAACAGTACAGCAGCAGAGAACAGCAAGCTGTGCAAGCCGGGTTTAGAAGAGGTCATGGTACGAGACACATTATAGCCAACATTAGGTGGATCTTGGCTGAAAGCAGAGAGTATCAGAGGAATGTCTGTGTTTCATTGACTATGCAAAGGCATTTGACTGTATGGATCACAAAAAATTGTGGCTAACCCTGAGAAGAATCAGGATCCCAGAATACTTGATTGTGCTCTTGTGAAAACTATACTTGGACCAGGAAGCAATAGTCAGAACAGAACAGGGAAACATGCATGGTTCAGGACCAGGAAAGGGGTGCGTCAAAGATGCATTTTATCTCCATACCTTTTCAATCTATATGCAGTAGAGGTCATCTGGGAGGCTGGACTCTATGAAGAGGAATGTGAGATCAGGATTGGAGGAAGACTCATCAAAAGCCTGCATTATGCAGATGACACAACCTTGCTTGCTGAAACTGAAGAGGACATGAAGCATTTGCTGCAGAAGGTCAAGCACTATAGTCTTCCATATGGATTGAAGTGCAGCATCAAGAAAATAAAGATTCTCACCACTGGGCCTATTGGCAGCTTCATGATAAATGAAGAAGAAATTGAGTTGTTGATAACTTCAGTTTGTTTGGTTCCACAATCAACACTCTTGGCGCCAATAGTCAGGAAATCAGAAGATGAATTGCAGTGGGAAAGTCTTCTGTCAGAGACCTCCCTTAGAACACTGAAGTATTCTTAGAATACTGAAGAGCAATGCTGTCAGTCTGGAGACTAAGGTGTGCCTGACACAGGCCATGGTCTTCACAATTACTTGCTATACATCTGAGAGCTGAACAATTACTTAAAGTTCATAGAAGAAGGATCGATGCCTTTGAGTTGTGATGCTGGAGAAGAGTGTTGAACATACTATGGACAAAAAGATCAATCCTGGAGAAGATAAAACCAGGCTGTTCCCTGGAGGCAAGGATTTTGAAGCCCCATTTCACATGCTTTGGGCATGTGGCCAGGTGGGACCAGACCTTGGAGAGGGACATCATGCTTGGAAGAGTAGAAGCATAGAGCAGGAGAGGAAGACCCTGGATGAGATGGATTAACTCAGTGACTGGAGAAATGGGATTAGATCTATTGGAAACAATGCGACTGGCTCAGGATAGGGCAGATTTCAGAGCTAGTGTACATAGGGTCTCTGTGAGTCATAGGTGACTCAGTGGCATATAACAACAACAGCAATGCATTTATTGATGTATTATAATAAAGCTTCATTCTCTATGTTATAATCAGAGTTGGAGTATAAACCTTTGTCATGGATTGAATTACATTTCTCTAAAATATGTATCAACTTGGCTAGACCATGACTCTCAGTATTGTGTGATTATCTTCCACTTTGTCATGTGTTGTAAATCCAATCCAATCTCTTCCTGATCAGGTTATTTAAAAGGTGACTGAATTCTGTTTCTATGTTAATGAGGTAGGATCAGAATGGGATGGATCACCCTTACTTAAGTCACCCCGGTTAGTAAGGTCATAACCGTGATCTAATGAAAGGGAAGTTTTCCTCAGATGTGGCCTGCATCATTATTTATCTTACAGAACATAAAAGATGAGAGAAATGAGCAGAGCAGATGATTTGTTACCACTGAGAAAAAGCCAAGAGCAGAACATACCTGGAGTCCTTGTGCTTTGAACCATTTAGAGCACGAAACATGGAGATTTCTAAGGAACACAAGGCCTAAAGTTGTTGAATGGAGAAAAACACTCCCCCAGAGCTAACAGAGACTTCCCCTAGAGCTTGTGCTTTTGAATGTGGACTTCTAGCCTCTTAACTGTTTGTTAAAGCCATTCACTTGTCATATTTCAGTTATGCCCGCTTTTGAGAATGGGAAAAGCTGCTAATTTTGAATGGGGCCCACAGTATGCAAAGGCTCAGATTTCTGTGCAAGCCAGTCTGCTACTTGGTCTTATGATCTTCCTGATCCAGTAGTGTTTAAGCTGCACACTTTTTAAATTGCACACACACACACACACACTGCTACTTGGTCTTATGATCTTCCTGATCCAGTAGTGTTTAAGCTGCACACTTTTTAAATTGACGACTGTGCTTAGAAACACGTTTGCCATCATTTGTGGCAACATGTTAAAGTCTTAGTGGTAAATAGAGATGCTGGTTGAGTCTTTGAGAGGTCCTTATTGGTGAATCACGTTGCAGACAGAATTTTGGAGCAAAGCTCTGACATCTTTTGAAGAGAACAACTCTCCTTTTGAGACAGCATTTAGCTTATTACTGAGGCTACTCTTTGGAGGCAAGGATTCTGAAGCTTCGTCTGACATACTTTGGACATGTTGGAAGGAGGGACCAGTCCTTGGAGAGGGACATCATGCTTGGGAGGGTGGAGGGATAGCACAAGAGAGGAAGATCCTTGATGAGGTGGATTGATTCGGTCCCTTTGGTAATGGGGATAGGCGTGTTGGAGACAATAAGATTGGCACAGGATAGAGCAGGGCTTAGGGATGTTGTACATGGGGTCGCTATTAGTCACAGGCAACTCGACAGCATATAACAACTATGACAATAGTGGGTCACCAATTCACTATTGCAGCTTGATCTACTTGTTGTGAACTGAGAGTTGTCTGACCACCAGAATGATAAATTCAGACTTGCACAGTGTGTACAATATTAGACTTGCATAGTGTGTACATTATTGCAGTTGAGCAGGACCTAAAAACAAAAGTCACATAGGCAAGTGACCAAAATGTCCATGGTATCTGCTGCTAATCACATTACCTTCCTTGTTCCAGTCTGCACCTATGGTCTCATGGTAGAATAGATGACAGAAGAAAACATGACTGGTTTACAGATGGTTCAGTGCAACATGCAGACACCATTCAGAAGTAGACAGCCCAGCAGCAACTTTCTGGGGCATTGCTGAAAGACCATGATGAAGAGCAACCCCCCCCTGGTGGACAGGGCAGAACTTTGAATAGTATACCTGGTTGGTTTTGTTTGTTTGTTTGTTTTGTTTTTTACCTAAAAGGAGAAATGGACAATTGTGTAATTATATTAATGGATCAGTAATTTGACTGGATGATCAAGGACTTGGAAAGAACATGATTGAAAAGTTAGTGGCAAAGAGATATGGGGTGCAGATGCACAGAAATCTTTGAATGGGCCAGATGAAGATATTTGTGTTTTAGGGAAAAGCACCCCAAAGTGTGATAGCAGCAGGAAGAGGATGTTGACAGATAAGTGGACAGGGTGACACACTTTTTATCCAGGTATTCTTTCCATTGCCTAATGGACTCATGAACAAACTGACCATTATAACAAGGAAGGAGGTTACGTATGGGATCAGCAGACTTTAACTGATGACTGTCCACGTCTTCTAGCAGCTGAGCCTAAAACTGAGTCTTCAGTGGGGCACCATTGCTGGAGTAATCAGCTAGCAGCTGGTGGCAGGTTGATGTACTGGACCAGTTCCATCTTGAAGAGTGCAGCATTTTGTTCTTACTGGAATAAATACTTGCTTTGGATATGTATTTTCCTTCCCTGCACATCATCAAAATTACCATCTATGGATTTACAGAATGTTGTCTGCCATCATGTAGACACACCACATCACATCAGATCAAGGAACTCATCCACAGCAAATGAGGTATGGCAGTGAGCCCATGCATATGGAACTTACTGGTCTTACCATGTTCACCATCATCCTGAAGCAACCAGTTTAGTAGCATGATGAAATGGCCTTCTTTTTTATTTTTTATTTTATTATTTTTGTGTGCGTGTACCATCAAATGAGATCTGACTGGTACAGGAGGAGATTGTCCCTCCTTCCCCGGCAGAGCATCTGGTAGATTCGAACCGTGCACCTCTGGGATTGTAGTTGCAGCTTCTTGCCACTAGGCCACCAGAGTTCCCCTTGAAATGGCCTTCTAAAGACATATTACAGTGTCAGCTGGGTGGGGATACCTTGTAGGTTTGAAGCAGTGTCCTTTAGGAGGCTACACATTTTCGGAGAGTTCTGGTGGCCTATTGTTAAAAACCTTAGCAGCAATCCTGAAGACACAGGGTACAAATCCACCAGCTGTTCCATGGGAGAGAAGCCTGGGCTATCTCTTCCTGTACGATTAACTGCCTCTGAAAACCCACCAGAGGGTCAGCTATTGTTCTGACTCAACAGAATTCAACAACACAACAGCAACATATGCATGCTATGTACCAGCAACCGATTAATATATAATATTATTTATAACAAAGCCAAGATTCATCGTTGTGGGACTTAAAGGGTACATATGAGAGTAATAGGACTCGTTATTACTCTCAATTACCCATTTGTTTCATTTTTGCTTTCTGTCCTCATAACTATGTTCTCCTGGTCTCACTCATTCACGACCATAGAGCAAATTGTGGCTCATAACAATTGTCTGTTGAGTTTCTGAGTCTCTGTGACTGTGTGAAGCATTTCCTCATGAACTTTATCTACCATTCAGCTGTTAGTTTATAGTACTATAGTGATTGTGTCTTAATGACTATACAAATGCATTCAACTGTGTGGATAACAATTATTGATCAGTAATATTGCAAAAAACAGGAATCCCCAAACGCTTTATTGTGCTTATGTAGTATCTGGACATACTACCTCATAAGGTATAATTTAGTGACAGTATTTCTCTTTGAAAATTCTGTAATATTTTTTAAGGACTTGCCTGGTGTGTACATGTATAGGCAATGTTGATTACCTGACAATGTACTTTTATTTCTCATAGTCATAGTATTTTTAGAAAAAAGTGTGATAGAAACTGCCTTAAAGTTGAAGACATAAAATACTTCTACAGTAAACATCTGTCATCAGTCATAATTTATCCATGTGCTCAGTAAAATAATCTGAAAAGCTGGACTATATGAAGAAGGTAGCATCAGGATTGGAAGCGGACCCATTAACAACCTGTGATATGCAGATGAGAAAACCTTGTTTGCTAAAGGAAAGAAGACTTCAAGCACTCGATGCTTTGGGTCATAGAGGAGGTAATCTCAAAATATGACAGCATTTGTTATCTGCAGACTATGAATGGCCATTTACATAGTTTTTGAATAGTAAATATTTTCCTTTATTGAATAGAAAGATATTATCTTTTGTATATACGTGCATAATTTAAAAACATAAACAGCTATTGAACGTAAGAAAAGTTGGAAGAGTTGTCCACGGCTTCAGGCTGAGACACTTGATAGGTGGACCTGAAGCAAGTATTTAATGTAAAAATGTGAATTGATACTGCAGCCTTCAATATGGACTGAGGCTCAATGTCAAGAAGACAAAAATTCTCACCACTGGACCAATCGGTAGCATCAGGATGGGTGGCGAAGAGATTGAGATTGTTCACAGCTTTAGTTTGCTCGGCTCCACGGTCAACACTCTTGGCACCAGTAGCCAGGAAATAAAAAAATGTATTGCGATGGGAAAGTCTGCGGTTAGGGACCTCTCCAAAATACTGAAGAGCAACAGTGTCTCTCTGGAGACTAAGGTGCGCCTGATACAAGCCATGGTTTTTGCAATCACTTGTTATGCATCAGAGAGTTGGACAATGACTAGGAAGGATAGAAGGAGAATTGACGCCTTTGAGCTGTTGTGCTGGAGAAGAGTATTGAATGGACTGCCAAGAAAACAAACAGATTCATCGTAGAGAGGATTAAACCAGGCTGCTTCTTGGAGGCAAGGATTCTGGGGCTTCGTCTGACATACTTTGGACATGTTGTAAGGAGAGACAGGTCTTTAGAGAGGGTCATCATGCTGGGTAGAGTGGAGGGACAGCGCAGGAGGGGAAGACCTTCTATGAGGTGGATTGATTCAGTGACTGGGGTACTCGGGATGGGTTTGTCAGAGGCAATGAGATTGGCACAGGATAGAGCATGGTTTAGGGCTGTTGTACAAAGGGTTGCTGTGAGTCACAAACGACTCGACGGCACATAACAACAACAGTGACTCATAGAATCACCTATGGCAATACCATTTCAAGTTTTATTTCATTTCAGTAATTTGTACTACCTCCTTAGAACAAAAATTCAGAACTGTTCCTTAAATAAAACAGTTAACACCTATAGTTCTCTTAGAAATAGAACATATTTTCTTCTTTAGAGTTCTAGTATTCTGATACAGTGGTCTTTAACTAAATATTGAATGTTAGCCTCATTTTTTTTCATTTTTCACTAACATGCTTTTCAAATAAATTCACTAAAATTAATTACATAACACTAGAAAATACTAGTGTGCTATCAACTATTTTAAAATGTTTGGTAGAATATTGCTACTATTTTGACTTCTTTCTATTTTTGTGCAACCAACACCATATTTACTCAAAACTTTACAACCCACACAGAAATTCTGTACCAATTAATCAGTAACTTTCCATTCTCTCTGCATCCTTTATACTTTGTTTTAAAAATTAATCATGGCTCAGAAGCAAGGATTTAGGAAATTACTTCGTAACTTTGGAGAAACTGGAGAACATCATGCTGAGTGAACTAACTCAGTCTCATAAGGACAAACACTGCATAAGACCATTGTTGTAGAACTAGAAAGATAACTAAAAAACATGTGTGAGGATCTAAGTCAGGAAGGGTGGGAGAAAAGGGGTGAGGATGGGCAGAGGAGGATAATCAGAGGGTCCCACAATTTGGTGGTGAAGCAGGGATCTGGAAAGACAGGGTAATGGGGGGACATAGTTCAGTGTTGATTAATTTTACAAAACATAGTGAAAGGCAATGACTATATGAAACAATGAATGTGAATGAAGTATAGGGTAATGTGCAATGTATATGAACCTTGTAAGCAAACCAATATAAAATAATTTTTTTTAAAAAGCATGGCTATATATATGACTAGCACTTCATAGTAGCATTTGTTTGTTCTGCGTTAAATTTATATTTGATTCTGTGATAGACATAAGTCAAAGTTTACTTTGCTTATTTTATTTCCTTCTGTGATTTGACACAAATAAATTTTTTTAACATTTATAAACATCTCCTAAAAGATAAAAGTATTTGATAATCTGTGGCATATTACAGTTCAATAACTTATCTGTGAATAAAGTTATTTTAGGTTCTTGGATAAAAGAACCTTTCTGAAACACTACATTTAATCAGTCCTTAAGTAAAACAGGGAGATCTGGTGGCCTAGTGGGTAAGAAGTTTCACTGCCAGCCCAAAGGCAGGCAATTTGAATCAACTAGCCGCAGGATTCTTCTTTGTATTATTGATTTTAGGTGTACTTTGAACAAACTCTATTTTTCATCTTTCATCCCTGTTTTCTAATGCTTTTCATTAACTAGATTTTTTTTAATATTTCTAATGAGAAAAAAAATTGTGACAAAGGCCAATAAAAAATAGGATTTTATTTTTTGAAACATAGCTCTGTGTATAGTATGATGGAAAATAAGTTAATTTTTTTATATATTCACTATGGTTGTTTTTGTTTTGTTTTTGTTTTAGACTGGTTGCCTGGCTATCCACATAAAGAGCTGCAGATATTTTACACCTAAGAGTATCCTTTCTTTGACTTAAGAACCATAGCATGGTTACTATTTCCATTTAGCTATTGCTAGATCATAACCCAGTCCAAAGCATACTGAATTAAAACACTGTTTTCCTAGCAATCACAATCGATGCATTACCTCAGTAGTACTTTTGTTCCCATGATATCACATGATCCCAACGGGAACTGTCATCAGCTGGAAGTTCAGCTGGGCTGGAATATCTAACATGCCAAGTGTTGGGTGCTTTGGCTGGGTGCCTAGAAGGATAGACTTAAGTAGGATGCTAGAATGATTGGTTCTTTCTCTCTACATGTAGTCCTAGGGATTTTAATAGTTATTTGGCATTTTGGTATTTTAATTTTTGTGTGAGAAAAATATTTTATGTCTTGGTAACTGAAGTTTTTGACACATCCTCAGATTTTACACCCTAGGTATGTTTCCTCTTTTACTTCATCTTACTCTTGGTTCTTGTCACTGCATTTTGCTGATTCAAGTGGTCACAAGGGAAAGGCCAGCTTCAAGGAGGAGGGGAAATAAACTCCGTTTTCTTATGTGGAGAGTGAGTGACACATGATTGCTAGCCTTCTGCAGTCCACCTCAGTGATCATGTAAGTTAAAGACTGTAGCCTTTGGATGATGATTTTAATTTATTTATAAGCAATAACCGTGCATCCTTTAGACATTTTAAGAAAGGATTTATTGTATACTGGTGCCTTTAAAGAAAAGGAAAGCTTATTAGATTTTTATAATGGTGTAAAACTAGTTTTGTTGGAGATTCTTGGGTATATTTTCCTTCTGAAAATAGATCTGTTAGGGAGTTTCATATCAAGAGATTCACTGATGATAATTTTGAACTTGGAAAAATAGCAAAACAGAGCAGAACAGCATAAATGAAGTATAGAGTGAACTGAATTCTAGTGTGGAACACTTTCCTTTATATTTCTGTTGTCCTAATATTGAAAGTATTCTTAAGTGACAACTTTTGCTTTTTAAAATTTCTATAGAGAAGTCATTTCAATTATATGTTACAAAAGTTTGGTTGCCTTTAAAGTTAGTATTTACAGAATTTTTCAAAGGAATTACAGTAGAGGAAAGCACTATAAGAAATTATCTCAAGGAGAATAATTTTCTTTTCCTGTGCATATTGTGCTTACCAGTGCTGGACAAAAATACTCTTGAAAAATAGGCTGGGTGTTTTCCCCCTCATTATTTATTGATCTTTACAGTTGGCTTCTGTACATACTGTAGCTGTTTGATTGATCTTGGCTTTCGACAAAATGTGGCTTAGTTTAAAGTGTATTATTACTCAGTTACATTGGAACTTGCTTCCTAAATATTGTTCTGTTTTTAGTGACTGTAAAACTATATTACAGTAGTTTGTTTGTTCGCATCACTATCAACAATGTTGTGAAATCTACAAAAATGTGTAGCTTCCTAGATGAAAACAGAGGAATAACCATCATTAACTTTGATGAAATGAAATGCTTTTCTGTACAGGTAATGTTTACAGTTCTCTTCTTTTTATATGTAGTTTCATATACTCTACCTGCTCACAGCTGACCCTCCACCAGGGTAACCAAGGCTGTCAGTGTCAGGGGAGGAGATTGCCCATCTTTCTCTTATAAAGCAATTTGTGGATTTGAACCACCAGAGAGGAATGGCCTTTGGGATAGATAGCGGTGCAGCTCTCTATCCCTTAGGCCACCAGAGTGCCTCCTATAAAAATATGTACCGATACCTGGTGGCGTAGTGAACGTCAGGTCAGGCTGCTAACTAAAAGGTCAGCCTTTGAAATCCACTAACTATTCAGAGGGAGAAAAGTGGGCAGTATTTTCCCATAATGATTTATAGCCTCTGTCTATGGAGGGTTTTTATGTATTAGAATATACTTCATGTCAGTGGGTCTGGTTTGTTTTATATATAAACATAGTTATATGTAAGGGAGCTGTGGTGGCCTGGTGGTAAGACTCTGCACAGCAGTCCTGAAGGTGCACAGTTCAAATCTGCCAGCTGCTCCACAGAAGGACGGACAGTCTCCTCCAATGCTGACTGCCTCTGAAAACCCACTGGAGTTCAGCTATGGGGCAGTTTTGACTCGATGGTACACAGCCCTCAACAAGCTATATGTATACATGAACACATATATGTAATTTTGGAGGAATTGTAGTACCTGTTTTGTTAGTATTTTTGTTGTGTAAAGACATATTTACCAATATGAGAATATATTGATTATTAAGGGAAAATTGAAAAAGTGAATTTTTATTTTTTTTAGAGAGGTACAATCTGGAAATTTGAAATTGTGGCTGTGAGCTTATTTTCTATGGATAATGATTTATTTATGAGGTGTTTTTTGAAGTCCTTAATGAAGATTTTAGCTATAAGAAGTATTTGCATTCGCTTCTAAATTCCCTGAGACCACTACCAGTTTGGTACCATGGTAGTCTATATCCTAGGCACTTGAGGATTTTTATACCAACTATTGGAGGTGATTTTAGGCTGCAAATCCACATGGACTGCTTATTGATACATCTCTGGGACTTTCTGCCTTTTTCTGTTCAGTAATGTGAATCTTCTTTACAGCATTATATCAGTGAGCTGAGAGAAATGTTTCTCCATTCTCCTAGGCAAAGCCTTTGCAAAGGCAGAGAGCCTCTGGGCTCATTGCTTCATAAGAGGCAGGTCTGGGGACACACCTTAGCCTTGTCTTTCCTGTGCCCCTCAAGGCTTTGAAATTGCTATTGTCTGTTAACTGGCTAGAAATTGCCTACATTGTCAGTATAACTTCAAGATCTATCTTAACTAGGGAGCTCTGGTGGCCTAGTGGCAAGACACTGTACTGTAATCCCAGAGCTATGCAGTTCAAATCCACCAGATGCTCTGCTGGAGAAGGGGGGGGGGGGTTAGGGTTAGGTCTAATTTGACTGTACACATAAAAATAATACAATAAAAAAATTTTTTAAAAAAGATCTATCTTAACTTTCTGAGTTTCTGCCAATATTTGGAGTTTTACATGATGCCCCTTATCGGTTCATGGATTCTTTTATGTTTTATAAGACCATATTTTCTTTTTTAAAACATTTTCTTGTTTTGAATGAAAGTTTACAAAGCAAATTAACTTTTCATTCAACAGGTCATACACCTTTGTCTGAGGACATTGATCGCAGTCCCCACAGTGCAACAGCACTCTTCCCACCTCCTCTCTCTGTTTACTGTTTCCATTGCCTCTTCTTCTTACCTTTTCCTGTCATCTGTGATTTCTCTCCAGACCAATGTTGCTGTTTTGATCTCACATGGTAAATTGTCCAAAGGACTGCAGACTTCCCTGATGGTATTGTTCACCCCTTAGGCCTGTCTATTGCTTGGCTAAAAGTTAAACGATAAGGCCGAGCTCACTTTCACACCTAACATTTTATTCAGCGTTTGTATTTTTCAGCAGCCACATTGGTTGCAATGACCTCTATGCTAAATTGCTGGGAAACTGAGCCTGTGCCCTTATCTCTCTGCTAGTACACAAGACAACAAATGAATTCCTTTATTTGTCATTTCTTAGGGGAAGTGAGCCACAAATATAACAATGGTGGGAGGGACACGATAGAAAGGCCTAGACATTCTAGAAACTTAGAATCTTGGAGTGGGAGGCATATTTCTTCCTAATTAGCAAAAGAATGTACAGATTTCTGAAGATTGCAAAATAATGGTTTGTTTTACTTAAGACTGCTTGCAGTTGAGAATTTTGGCTTGAAGCAATGCTATATGTTCTTTCAAAAGATAAAAAAAATCCAGAAGCTGAAAATAATATTGGATGTTTATTCTTTAATAATAAAGTTTCAGTAGAGAAATAAGGGTAAACTTTTGTATAAAGTTAAAAACAGTATTCAGGCAATGAGTATTTTAAGAAAGCTATCGTAACATCAGACAAAATCCTGAATGTTTCTGCTGTTAGGGGACAGGTACAAAGTTTCTATCTCTGAGAGGTAGCAAGGTTATAAAACTAGTGACATTCAAAACCTATTTATTAGGTATGTATAAAATATAATTTATGAATGTATTGCTGAAGATGTTTTATCTGAAGTTCAAAGTGCAGACTTAGCTTTTTAAAATATGTATTTTGATCTTGAGGTTCCTAGACGTCAAGATGATGCGCGGAATAATATTTACTTGGAACTAATGCAGTGTGACGCTAAAGAGAGTTATCCTGCTTTGTTAGGGACTATTCAGGTTCACCTTTATGAAGTAATTCAGGTATGTTTCAAACCAATTTTCTCACTTTGGCATTACATATTCTAATTGATAATCATTCTTTTGTAAGTCATGTATACTTGATAGGTTCCTTCCAGGTGTTATTATTTGCCTTCATATTCGTGTGCCTAACAAACAGATTTCCCTCTAGTTTTTTAAAAAAGAAAGCTCTGGTTTGTAGTACCATAATTATTTTGAAGTGTATTTTCCAGATAAAAAGTAACACAACATAAAGAAAAGCACAATTTAGTATGCTACAGTCTTTTAAACCATGACTTTAATTACAAGCTCTAGCTCACGGGTGACAACTCAGATTTAATTTTAGAGTTTTTATCCTTAGATAAGCTGGCTGTAATCTGCTTTTACATGAAGTATATGAGGTTAGACAATATTCAGGCAGAGTTTATACACAGGTTTTGTCATTATATCCCTCTTTCTCCATTTCCCTCATTTTTCAGTAGCCCTATATTTGATGGCAGTTATATATACATAATTATATAGTATATATATTCCTAAGAAACCCACTAAAAAAGTTATGTCAGCTCAGCAAGGTTGTAGAATATAAGATCAACATAAAAAATAAATCACATTTTTGTATACTTGCTATGAAGAATCTGAACATGAATTTAAGAGTAAGACTCCTTTTGCAATAATATAAAACAGAATAAAAAGATTTGGAAGTGAATATAATAAGAAATCATGCAGTTCATACTTTGAAAATTAACAAATTATTTTTGAAAGAAATGAAAAAATGTAAATAAGTGTAAAAACGTGCTTATGGCTTAGAAGCCTTAACATCATTAAAATGGCAGTATTTGAGGGAGCTCTGGTAGCCTAGTGGCAAGATGCTTCACTGCAATCCCAGAGGTACGCAGTTCAAATCCACCAGATGCTCTGCTGGAGAAGGAGGGGGCAATCTCCTCCTGTACCAGTCAGATCTGATTTGATGGTACACATAAAAATAATATAATTTAAAAAATTTAAAAAGCCAATATTTCCAAACTGATATACAGATTCCATATAATCATTATAAAAATTCCACCTTATTTGTACAACTTGACAAATTGAGTCTCAAAAATTGTAGCATTTCCAGGGACCCTGAATATTGAAACCAATCCTGAAAAAAAAAAGAATAAAATATAAAACATCTACACTTCTAATTTCAAAACTTACTGCATAGCAGTAGTGATCAGGGCAGTTCCTGAGCATAGGACTGGCACAAATATTGACATATGGATCAGTAGGTTAGGTGCCGATGTGTTGCCAGTTCTGGTACCAGTGTAGTACCCAAGATTGAAGGTCTTGGAAAGAAATAGTAAGTTCTCTATGGAAAGTTACCATACACAGATACTCACAAAAGTGAACATTAACTGGCTTTTTAATAAAAATGCAAATAACAAAGCACAATTCTAAAAGACAGCAGATCCTGTCTTGCAAATGAGAAGGAACATGTATCTAGGGTCAAAAGTTCCAGTGTTCATAGGGACTTCTCTCTAAGTTTTCTTGTCTTTTCAATTGGTGGCTTTTTCTTATTTGCAGTGAGAGGCAACTCTCTCTTCTATAGTGATGTTGTGTATTCCTGACTAGGAACTGACCCATAGCTGAACCTCTAGTGGGTTTCTAGAGGCTGTTAATCGCACAGGAGATTGCCCATTTTTCTTCTAAGGAGCAATGGGTGAATTTAAAACACATGCCTATGGGGTTGCAGCATAGCTTCTTGCTGTCAGGCCACCAGAACTTCCCAGAGCTCTATACTGTTATCCTTGTATAATTTGTAAAGAGTTCATGTCTTAGAGGAACACTGGTGATCTAGTGACAAGAAGCTGTGTTGCAATCCCAAAGGCATGAGGTTCGAGTTCACCAGTTGCTCTGTAGGAGAAGGAGGGGCAATCTTTTCGTATGTGATTAATCATGTGATTAAAAATCTACCAGAGGGTCAGCTATGGGCTGGTTCCAACTCTCCAATACACAACAATACAACAACAGCATGGTGGCTTAGTGGGTAAAGAGTTGCACGGGCAGCCTAAAGGTAGTTCAAATCTACTAGCTGTTTCCAAGGGGGAAAGGTGGGCGATCTCCTACCATGTTATTTACAGCCTCTGAAAGCATACTGGAGGGTCAGAATGAATGAGTGTGAATAGCTAATGATCTTGAGCATCTTACATGTGTCTGTTGGCCATCTGAATGACTTCTTTGATAATTGTACATGCCCTCTGTCATTATTTTGATAGGATCATTTGGTTTTTTGTTGTTGAATTGTTGAAGCTTTATTTCAGAAACCAGACCCAAGTCAGATATGCCATTAGCAAACATCAGCTGTATTTTAATAAAAGTTCCAAGACTGTATTAGTAACAGCCTTTTCAACAAATGGTGCTAGACCAACTGAATAGCCACACACAGAAGAAAGAAGTTGAGTCCTTACCTCACACTATATACAAGAATAACTCAAAATGGATCAAATACCTAAGTGTAAAAGAAAAAAACTTATAAAACTCTCAGGGGAAAACATAAAACATCTTAATATCTTTGGACTTGGCAAAGGCTTCTTTAGATATGTCACAGAAAGCATGAGCAACAATGACAAAATTGGATAAATTAGAATTCTCTAAAATAAAAAACTTTGTATCTTAAAGGTCTTTTTTAAAATGAAGAGCCAAGACAACTTACAGACTGGAATAAAAAAAAAATTTTAAGCAATACGTAATTTATAAAAGACTCGTGTCTAGACTATATGAAGAATTCTTAAAACTCAATCAAAGAAGGACCATTCATTCAATTAAAAATGGCCCAAACTTTTACTAGCCATTTCTCCAATGAAGATATACAAATGGCTGAACTTGAAAAGATGTTGAACATCATTAATTATCAAGAAAATGCAAATCAAAACTACAAGGAGATAGTATTTAATATCCACTAGGATTGCTGAAATAATAAGGTGAAAAAGTGTTATAAAAGACATGAGGAAAACAGAATTCTATATATTGCTGGTGAGAATGCAAAATGGTGCAACTGCTTTGGAAAACAATCTGGAAACCTTCAGTTCTTTTCTCAGACCTTGAGTTACTGCTGTAGGCTCTTGTCCATTCAGTTCTCTGACTTGGTGACCACATGCAGAAAGGAATGAAGTGCTGCCTGATCCAGTGCCACCATGCTGCTCAGCTGCTCAGTTGCTCAGTTGTGGATTGGACAGTGTTCCATTGTGATTCATTGACTCATTTTTCAGAAGTAGTGCACCAGTCCTGCCTGCTTTCTTCATTTATCCTTATCTAGAAGTTTTCCTGAAAACTGTTTCACATCACACCAAAATGCAACCTTCACTGACAGATACATGAAATGAACCCAGGTGAAGGATGAGAGGTTTCATTTTGAACTGTCAATTCCTCTCACAAGATTACCATTTAAAACAGCATTCTACTCTTTGCCATATACCCAAGAGAGAGGAAAACGTACGTCCTCACAGAAACTTGAACATGAATGGCTGTAATAGAATTAATAGTACCCACAAGATAGAAACAACTCAAATTCATGTCAATGAATAAATTGATAAAATATAGTGAGTCAAAACTGTAAGAATAATAAAAATATTACTCATCATTAAAAATAATGAAGTACTGATACAAGTTATAACAGGAATGAATCTTGAAAATATGCTAAGTAGAAGAAATTAGTCACAAAAGACCATGTATCTTATAATGCTGTTCTCATGAAAATCTAGACTAGGGAATCTATGTAGTGCAAAAGAGATTAATGGTTGCTCAGAGCTGGGGAAGTACATTTGAATACAAGGCACCAATTAACATACTGGATTTGTTCTAAAGCCGTGAGAATGATGTAAAATTGCACTGTTTCACCTTAAAACTATGAACCGTTTAAATGGATAAATGATATGGTATATGAGTTCTCTCTCAATAAGGCTAGTATGGAAAAATGTGATATATTGTTAAACAGAACTGATGGCCTAGAGGCAAGAAGCTGCACTGCAATCCTGAAGGCACATGGTTGGAATCCACCAGCTGCTCTGCGGGAGAAGGATAGGCAGTCTCCTCTCATGTGATTAACTGCCTCTGAAAACCCCCTGGAGAGTCAGCTCTGAGTTAGTTCCAACTCTGTGGTACACAATAACACCACCGCCTTGTATACAGTTGGAATACCACAGGCTGTATTGGAAAAGGCTAGGAAGAAATGAAACCATGTGATGCTGGCTAAACTGAGAAGATTTACGGGACAGTAGAGGTGACAAGAGGTGGTGACCAAGGCTTTTACCAAAGCTTTACATGGTTAAAAAGATTATCACAGTCCCTAATAGAAGACATTGTGTCAAAAATAAACTGATTGTGTGTAACTGTATTTAAGTAACCCCTCAAAAGAAGTGTAGAAATAACAGTCTAAGACTTCCAAAATGGGGAGCTATAGTTATCAAGTACCTTTTTGTCTAAAACATAAATGTATTACCATTTAATTCATGTCACTTGTATTTGGAACTTTTCATTTCCTAAACACTCATTATGCTCAGGAAATTGACTATTAGATTCATATGTGCACTTTAAAAAGTCAATACCCTGCTTTTTTTTTTCTATGAAATGAATGATTCTGTAAGGATTTTATAATTTACTTTTTATTTTCTAGAAAGGATGCTTTACAGAAGAATTTCAAATTTTTAACAGAAACACAGTAAGAACTTTACTAAAACCTAATAGTTTTGAGTATATGTAATATTTTCTTAATGTTTCATATAATTATGGCATATAGCCTTTATCTTTTTATTGCACTGCTAATAATTGTCTTAATTCATGTGAATGAAAAGAATGACATATTAACTTACAAAATCTGAACACACACCCTTCCAGAAAAGTCCCACCTTACTAATAAATGGCCAAAAGAAAAGTAGAAATTACTGGGTGAGGCAATAAAATGCCACCAGCTACGTGTTTATACAACCTCAGGAGACTCACTTTCTAGGTTTAGGGGTTGTCTTTCTCTTTGAAGTTTCTAAAGGGTTGGTTTTTCATTCTTTTTCTAATTTTTTTCTCTTAATTTTATTTCTTTTGTGTTATTAAAAGTAAACACACTGGAACATACACCTATTTAACAGTTTGTACATGTACAATTTAGTGACATTGATTACATTCTTCTAGTCAACCCCTCACAACCATTCTCATCCCCCTTCTCTGAACTGTTCCTCCCTCATGACCATATCTAATCTTTTGAGTCTGATCTTTGCCAGTTTAAGGATGTCAGTTGGATCTAACCTATCTAGAGAGAATTCTTAAAGCATAATGCTGAAGGCATTATGTTTAGTTTAACTGTTTTTGTTGTTGAATACCATCCTCAGAACTGACCCATTTGATGACACTCCAGTGGATTTCTAGAGGCTGTAAATCGCCTGGGAGGAGATTGCTTATCTTTCTCCTACACAGTAGCTGCTGGATTTGAACTGTGTACCTTTGCATTGGCAGCAAATTCCTTACCACTAAGCCACGAGAGATACCTAAACTATTATTTGGTTTTAAGAAGACTTCAAGGGATATTTTTGGTTAAAGTGTTCCCCTGCCCCCAATTTTCTTTTTTGTTATTATTGTGATTTTAATGAAAGTTTACAGAAAAGTTGGATTTTCATTCTTTCATTGTTGCACATTTTCCTCCCTTCCATCCCCGAGTTCACTTAAAAAAATATTAATTCATTGTTGCATAATTTCCTCCCTTCCCCCCAACCCCAGTTCACTTTGCTATTGCCTCTTATTCTGGTCATACAAATAGTGCTTAATTATATATTCCTTTTAAAAAGGTTTTTTCCTTCATCTGTTCCAATGCAGTGTTCATTATTTATCCCCTCTTTTCTTAATTTTGCCTCAATCCCTGTGTCAATACTGTTTTATAATAACAGTGGCATTATGCAGTATTTGTCCTTTTGTAACTGAGAGATTTCACTCAGCATAATATCCTCCAGGATCACCCATGTTGTGTAATATTTTATTAATTCCTTGTTCTTTCAGTGCTGTGTAGTATTCCATTGTGTGAATATAGTTTTCTATCCATTCGTTTGTTGATGGGCACTTGGCTTGTTTCCACCTCTTTGCTATTGTGATAACACAGCATTAAACATGGGTGTGCATCTATCTGTTTAGATGGCAGTTCTAGTTTCTTTAGGGTAGATTCCTGGTAGTGGAATTTCTGGGTCAAATGGTCCAACATTTTGGGAAAGCATCATACCATCTTCCATGGTAGTTACACCATTTTACACCTCCATCAGCAGTGAATTAGGGTTCCAATCTCTCCACAACCTCGCCAGCATTTGTTGTTTGTTGTTCCGTTGAACTTTGCTATTGTTATTGGAATGAGATGATATCTTGTGGTTGTTTTGATTTGCATCCGTATGAGAGCTAGGAATTTTGAACATTTTTTCACCTGTGTGTTTGCCATCTGGATGTCTTCTTCACGAAGTGTCTATTCATATCATGTGCCCAATTTGAAACTGGATTGTTTACTTTTTTCTTGGGGAGGTGGTGAAGTATTCTCTAAACTTTACATATGAGTCACTTATCAGATAGGTCATTACAAAATATTTCTTCCCAGTATGTGGGTTTCCTTTTTACCCTGTTGGGATTTTTTTTTTTATGTGCATAGGGATTTGATTCTTAGAAGGTCCTGCTCATCTATTTTATTCTCTCCTGGTTGTAGGTTTTTCAGGATGCTTGGAAGACTTCATATTGTGGATTAAGGCTTCTAGAGTTCTTCTAAGCCTTTCTCTGATGTGTATTGTCCTGGGTTTTACACCTTGGTCCTTGATCCACTTTGAGTTGATTTTTGTGTATTGTGGAGATGTAGGTCTTGCTTGAGTTTTCTACAGATGGTTTTTCATTTTTTCTAACACTATTTATCTCCAAACAAAAATTTCAAGCTCAGTGGCCCTGGACACTCTAGAGTCTATGGGAATTTGAAATTATGTTGTGTGTTTCTCTACTCTTGATCAGAATTCTTGTATGGAATTTTTTTTTTGAATTTTTTATTATCATGATCAGTAACCGTAAGTAAGAGCACTCCAGCTGCATCAGTCTTTAAGACATATCTGTTCGTTTTCCTGGCCATCCATGGGATGTTCAGTACTCTTCTCCAACACCACAGCTCAGAGGTGTTAATCCTTTTTCTATCATCCTTATTCATTGTCCAAGTCTCAGATTCATAGCTAGTAATCAGAAAGACTATGGCCTGAATCAGGTACACCTTAGTCCTCAAACTGACATTGCTACTCCTTGATAATTTGGAAGGGTCCTTAAGTGCAGATTTTCCCAGTGCAATGCATCTCCTCATTTCCTTACTACTCATACCAAGGGTGTTAATTATGGATCCAAGCAAGATGAAGCTGTCACAGTTTTAATCTCTGTCCATCCATCATGACACTGCCTATTGGTCCAGTGGTAAGAATCTTTGTTTTCTTGATATTGAAACACAATCCATACTGAAGGCTGCATTCCTTGATCTTCTCTGACAAATGTTTCAAGTTCTTCTCACTTTCAGCATGTAAGGTTGTGCCATCTGCATAATGCAGGTTCTTGATGCGCTTCCCTCCAATCCTGATGCTACACTCACATACTTTGGACATATTGCTAGGAGGTGCTATTCCTTGAGAGGGACATGATGTCAGGAAGGTTGGATGGTTGGCGAAGGATAGGAAGACTCTCAACCGGGTATATTGACACGGTGACTGCTGCAATGGGCACTTGTGTGTCAGGATGTGTGAGTATGGTTCAGGACATAACTAGGTTCAGATCTTTTGTTCATAGGGTCGCTATGTGTTGTGCTCAACTCAGTGGCACCAAATAACAATAGTGGTTTAGTAGGCACTGTTAGTTCTTCTGATCTCATGGCAAAGGAGATAGTTGTTGATAGCAAGAAGTAGCCATGCATTCTGTATCTTCCTTCTATCCTTGACTTTCTTCTTCCTCTGCTGTTCCAGGTTGTATTGTGTTGTATTGTATTATATTGTATTGTATTGTATTGTATTGTATTGTATTGTATTCTGCCACCGAGTTGACTACAACTCATAATGACCCTATGAAAAATAGCTCTGAACCCTGGCTATCTTGAGCCAATCTCACTGTCTCTGACACATCTGCCCCCATTGCCATGGTCACTGTCAATCTCATCCAGGATCTTCCTCTCCCGTGCTGACCCTCCACCCTTGCAAGAATGATGTCCTTTTCCAAAGAGTATTCCCTCCTGACAGCATGCTCAAATTATGTGAGAGGGAGTTTCAAAATCCTTGCCTCCAAGGAACAATCTGCTTGGCAGTCCATGATATGTTCAATACTTCTCTCTACCACCACAACTGAAAGGAATTTCTTCTTCTTCTGTAATCCTTATTCATTGTTCAGCTCTCATATGCATAGCAAATAATTGAGAAGACCATGGCCTGGATCAATCAAATCTTAGTCTCTAGACTGACATTGTTGCTCTTCAGCTCCCTGGAGAGGTCTCTGACAGCAGACTTGCCCAGTGCAACTTTTGATTTTCTGACTGCTGGTGCCAAGAATGTTGATTGTGGATCCAAGAAAAATGTTAACTACCTCTTCTCCATCTATCATGATGCTGCCAATTGGTCTGACAGTGAGAATCTTTGTTATCCTAATGTTGAAATACAATCCATATTGAAGACTGCAGCCTTGACCTTCAGCAGCAAATGCTTTAGATTGTCCTTATTTTTGGTGAGCAAGGTTGTATCATCTGTGTAATGTAGATTGTTGATGACTCTTGCTCCAATCCTGATACAACATTCTTCTTCATAGAGCCCATCCTCCCAAACAGTCAGTTTGGCATATAGATTGAAAAGGTATGGGGAAAGGACACAAACCTGATGCACTCCTTTCTTGATTTTGAACCATGTAATGTTTTCTTTTTGCCTAGCATAGCAAGCAATTGACAATGACTAGGGAGGATAGAAGCTTGGAAGCAGGAGTGGCATCCACTTCCAAAACAGCTAGCCTCTGGAAACCCTATGAACCTGAAGAAAGGATGAAAGACACACAAGTGTTGAGGACTTTCGTTCATAGGGTCGCTATGAGTCGCCTATAACTCGACGGCACTTAAAAACAATACCAACAACATTGAGAGAGATCAGTTGGCCTAGTGTACTGAAAGTGATGCTGCCAAGCCAAAGGTGGGTGACTTTTAATCCACAGTCCTCAGGCCTGTTTTTCATTGTTTTTGTACAGACAGTCTTCTAGGTCGTATAGCCCCAGTGTGCCCTCTTGCCGTACAGAGGTAACTTGTGGTTGCTGTGAAGCTGAACACTGATGTGTCAAATGCGTTAATGATTATCCATGGTGGACAGTATTTGGTGGAGCTTCCCAATTAAAACAAGCTTGGAAGCAGGAGTGGCATCCACTTCTGTAATAACTTTCCTCTGGAAATTCTATGAACCTGGAGAAAGGACTTTCGTTCATAGGGTCATTATGAGTCGCCTACTACTCAACGGCACTTAACAAAAACAATAAGGGAGGATAGAAGGAGAATTGAAGCCTTTGAGCTGTGGTGTTGGAGAAGAGTATTAAATATACCACATACTGCTAAGAAAATGAACAGGTTCATCCTGGAGAGGATTAGACCAGGCTGCTCCTTGGAGGCAAGGATTCTGAAGTATCATCTGGTATGCTTTCAACATGTTGCAAGGAGGGACCAGTCTTTGGAGAAGGACATCATGCTTGGGATGGCGGAAGGACGGTGCAGGAGAGTAAGACCCTCCATGAGGTGGATTGATTCAGTGACTGGGGTAATCAGGGTAGGTATGTTGGAGACAGATTGGCACAGGATAGAGCAAGGTTTAGGGCTGTTGTACAGAGGGTCCTATGAGTCGCAGATGACTTGATGGCACATAATAGCATTTCCTTACTCTATTCTGATGACTGTTTTCTGGTCTAAGTTGCACATGAACATTATCAAGAGTTTTGGGCTTCCTATTCCTCTCAGTGTAAGTCACAGTTTGTTGGGGTCCACCCAGTCAAATGCCTTTGTATATTTAATAAAACACAAATAGACATTCTTTTGGTACTCTTTGCTTTCAGTCAAGGCCTGACATTGGCAATGATATTCCTTGTGCCATTGCCTCTTTTAAACCCAGCTTGTATTTTTAGCAGTTCTTTCTTGATATACTGTTCCAATTGGGTTTTTTTTTTTATAATCTTAAGCAATATTTTGCTTATATGTTATATTAGTGATATTGTTTGATAATTTCCATACAGTTAGATCACCTATTTTGGGAATCAGAATAAATATGGATCTTTTCCAGTCAGTTTACCAGGTTGTTGTATTATGGCTTTCTTGGCACATCTGGTGAGCATGTCCAGGGCTGCATCTGTTGAAATAGGCCAACTGGTATTCCATCAGTTCCTGGGGCCTTATTTTTTTGCCAGTCTCCTTGAGCTTCTTCCTTCATCACCACTGCTTCTTGATCATAGACTGTTTCATGAAATTCTTCTGTGTCAGCCAATTTGTTTTTGACTCTGTGACTCCTTCCATCTTCATTTGATGCTTCCTAAATCATTCAGTATTCTCCCCATAGCTTCTTTAAGTATTGCAACTCAAGGCTTGAACTCTCTCTTCATATTTCATTATAATACCAATAGTCTTGTCTTCCTGAGCTGCCCTTTAAAATCTTCTGTTCAGCTCTTTAATTTCCTTTTTTAATTTTCCCTTTTTTGTGATTTCTCAGCATTATAACACAATATTCAGTCTCTTCTGACACACATCTCAGTCTTTTCTTCTTTATTTGTATTTATAATGACCTTTCACATTCTTCATCAATGATATTCTTGATATCATCATCCCACAGCTCTTCATTCAGTAGTGTTCAAGGCCTCAAAGCTATTTTTTAAATGGTTTTAAAATTCAGGTGGAATAGACTCAAGGTCATATTTTGGTTATTATAGATTTGTTTTCATTTTCCTCAGCTTCAGTTTGAACTTGCACATGAGTAGTTGATGGTCTGTTCCACAGTCAGCACCTGGCCTAGTTTTCACTGCTGATACTGAGCTTCTCTAATGATTATTTTCACAGATATGCTCAGTCTAGTTCCTGTGTAGTCCATCAGGTGAGGTCCGTGTGTATAGCCACTATTTGTGTGTTTTTTAAAAAAGGTATTTGCAGTGAATAAATAATTGATTGTACAAAATTCTATCATTCTGTGTCCAGCCTCATTTCTGTCACCAAGTGACAGGTAAAAGCAGATTTCTGATCCTTTTCCCTTATTTCCAACTTTTGCATTCCAGTCACGAGTTATTGTTAATGAATCTTGTTTGGTTGATCAATTTCTGACTGCAAAAGTTGATAGAAATCTTCTATTTCTCCCTTTTTTGGCTCTAGTTGTTGGTGCATCTATTTGAATGATAGTGGTATTAACAGGTCTTCCTTATATGTGTATGAATATCCTGTCACAACACTATATTTCAGGATAGATCTAGAAATGTTCTTTTTTTACTATGTATGCAAACCCGTTTTTCCTCAATTTTTTTTCATTTCCAGCATAGTAGATCATGTGTCTGATTCAAAGTAGCCAATGCCAATCCATTGTAGCTCACCAATGCCTAGTATTTCAATATTTATGAATTTCATTTCCTCTTTAGCAATGTCCAATTTTCATACATTCATACTTCTTAATATTTCTTTTTGCAATTAGTGGCTATATACAACTATTACTCTTCATTTTGTTTTCCAATATTTTATATGTATCCATTATCTATGTACATATATATGAATATAATATATATTTATGTGTAGTATTAACTGTAATATTTCTGAATATTTTGGATATTTTAATGACAATATATTTAACCTTAATGTAGAATATTTTAATGCTCCAGGAACTCCAAAACATTTTTGTCTAGGAGTCCCTTGTGTGAATGATTTATCAATCAATGAATTCATGCTTTGCCTTTTCTAATGTATTCACTTGTTAAATAGAAATTATCACTTTTCCATTAAAATATCATCCAGCTTAAACATAAAAGTAAATTTGCCATATATTCAGTTTATCTGCAGGATGGAAGTAGAATTTATGTTTTCCTATGGAAACTTCGGTTTTGGATTTTCACATCAGGTTAGTTCACCTCTTTGTAAAATGTGTTACAGATCTTCAGTCTCATCATACAACCTATATCTCTTTAAGGTTGATAAATTCTTTCAGTATTTCAATAATGCTACTTTTGACTAAAGAAAAATGAGGTTTTACAATTATTTACTAATACATTTCATATTAATGACATTTCATTTAAAATGTGTCTTTATTATGTAAGTTGCTTTTGTCTGTATATGTATGTACACAAAACATATATGCACAGAGGGATATTTATTTCATTACAGACAAAAAAATATTTGAAGTATTCAAGAAGCTGATGTGGATTTTTATGTCTACAAGTATAAAGATTACATCTTGGTGTTATTCAATTACTATTTTATTCTCTGACCACATATGCTTTTTTCTTCTATGTTAATTTCAACATTTGACACTATTTATACCTTTATGACTTATCAAGAGGTAATCTTTGTTCATGTCTTTAATAATCTTCTTACACTAGGATACTAAAAGGTAAATGATTGTCCCAATGACCTTTAAAATGGTTATAGAAATGTTGTACCAGTAAACATTCTCACCAAGTGTTTGAAAGAACTTTGTTATCTCTTCATATTACCATAGATTTGAGACATTTAAAAATCAAGCCCCCACCTCATTTTTAGGAAATGATCCTTATACTTTGCAAATTACTTTTCTTTTCATTTTATGTTTTTGTTGCTTTGGGTGGCTTTAACTAGTTGAGAGTGAAACCGGTGTCTATATCATTCTAATAAAAAAGTAACTGTAAAATTGTTTTTAGGATTCTTTTGTAGAATTTGGCTTGATTTAGCATTGTGATTTACAGTGTCATTTGAGTCAGAAAGAATATACAAATTAAAGATAAAAGACTTAAGTTTTTTCTTTTCCCTTCTACTTTTTACCTTTTAGAAAAAAAAATCATGAGTTTCTTTTATAAGGAATTCTTATTTGTTTCATCCCTTTTTAAATAGTAACATCTCAAACAGTAATTTCACAGATGTAATATCATATACAACAATAACCATTCTTACTGACATAAACTCCTTTTTAAAGGAAATAGAGCAAGTGTTTGTATCTTGGAGTCGATTTCTGATTCAATAAAACAGGATGTAACTGCCCCATAAGGTTTCCCAAACTGTAATGGGAGCAGTTCACCAAGAGTTTTTAAGGGAGCCCCTACTGGGTTCAAATTGGAGACCTTTCCGTTAGAAGTCAAGTGCCTATCTATTGTAGCAACAGGGCTCCTTTTGTGTAATTTAAGTCTTCTAAAACAAGAAGCAAAAATATTGCTGTGAAAAATAATAAGCTGTATAATATAAAGTCAGCTTTTAAATAGTTTGTCCTTGGAGTCTATACTTTTGAAGCTCTGTCTCACATACTTTGGGAACGTGGCCAGGAGGGGCCAGTCCTTGGAGAAGGACATCATGTTCAGAAGAGTGGAGGGCCAGCGCAGGAGAGGAAGACCCTGGATGAGATGGATTGATAAAGTAACTGGGACGACGGAGTAGGTGTGTTGGAGTCAGTCAGACTGACTCATGATGGGGCAGGCTTCAGAGCTGTTGTACAAAGGGTCACTGTGAGTCACATATGATTCAATAGCACATGACAACAACAACAATGTATATGAACTTTTCAGATCTTGAATACCTGTGTCATGATGCAGTAAAAAGAGCATAGATTTGGAGTAGATAGAACTTTTTGGCTCTCAGGTTCCCCTTAAACAAATCTCTGATCATCAGCATCAGCTATAAAGTGGGACAATTATCTACTACAATAATCTACTTCATTTCTAGTATTACTTAGAATTATAGATATAAAATGCTTGGCAAATATTAAGTTCTCAGTAAATGTTAGTTCTTTTATTTTAAAACACTGTGTTTTAGTGAAAGCTTATTCAGGAAATTAGGTTCCAATTTAATAATTCCTTTCATGTTATTTCCCGTGCTTGGAAAGGTAGATGATCATGGAGAAGAAGTCTGTCAGCAAGAGGGATTGGCGCGGTAACTGTAGCAGTGACTTACGTATGTTAGAGATGATGAGGATGGAACAGGGTAGGACAAGGTTCAGATCTGTTGTTCACAGGGTTTCTAGGACACCTACATGACAACAGTAACAACAGGACACATTGCTTAGTTGGATTAGTAACATTTTTCATCATGTGTCAGTATTCTTTTTTTAACATTTTATTTTATTAATTTTAAAGAACATTTACAGAGATTTTGGATTTCCATTCATTCATTGTTGCATTTTTCTCCCTGCACATCCCTCTCCCCCGCCCCCCAGTTTGCTCTTCACTTTAAAAAGTTAAAGAAAAATTCCTTCATTGGTATATAATCCCCCACCCCCACCCCAAGTACACTCCACTATGCAACCTTCATTCTGGACTCTTGTCATTACCATAATACCCAATTGTGTATCGATTTTAAACTGTTCTCTCCCTCATCTGTTTCAATGCAGTGTACATTATTTATCTCATCTTAGTTTCACCCCAACTATGACGTCAGTTCTGTTTTACAGCAGTGGCACTATGCAGTATTTGTCCTTTTGTGACTGAGATATTTCACTCAGCATAATGTCCTCCAGGGTTACCAATTTGAAGAATAATGCATGAGTTCCTTGTTTTTCAATGCAGCATAGTATTCCATTGTGAGAATATACCAGAGCTTCTCTGTCCAGTTGTTTGTTGATGGGCACTTAGGTTGTTTCCAGCCCTTTGCTATTATGAACAAAGCCACAATAAACATGGGTGTGCATTATGTGTCAGTATTCTTAACATTACTGTTCTGGTTGTTCTGTTTCCATTAATCTAGCTCCTTTGTTTTCCTTACCTTCTGCTCTTTGATCTGGAATAAATGTTTACCATTTGGTTTCGTTTAGGTGATTATTTAGAGCACAGTATCTTGTATAATATTATGAGCCAAGCACTGTGAAAGATAACCTTAGTGAGTTGTTTGAATTTCAGATTTAATGTGTAGAGTTATGGTTTAGACGCCTCTACTGCTATAGTAAGTCTGGGCTTTTTAAAAGACTTACAAAAAAATTGAATTAGTTTGAGCTTTCTCCCATCCTGTGAAGGACTGTGTGTTAAGTCCCATTTGAGAATGGTTGGTGGTGGTAGCTGGATACCATCTAATTCTTCTGGTCTCAGGTTAGAAGAGGTTGTGGTTCATGATGATTATTATTTGTGTGCAAGAGTTTGTTCTTTGTGCTTACAGTTTCCTTTGTTCCTATCCTTGTCTCTCTCTCTCTTTCTCTCTGTCTCTCTCTGTATAAGTTCTTATGTGCCTTAGATTCAAGTATGGCTCAGTGACCCTATGAACAACAGATCTGAACTCTGTCCTATCCTGTGCCTTCCTCATCATCTCTGATATACTTAAGCATACTGCTGCAGTCATTGCACCAGTCCATCTAGTTAAACATTGTTGCTGTGTACATTCGAGTCAGAACTGAGCCATAGCTGACCCTCCAAGCAGGTTCTGAGAGACAGTAAGTCACATGGGAGGAGACTGTCCGTTCTCCCAAGGAGCCGCTGGTGGATTCGAACTGCATGCCTTTGGGATTGCAGTGCATTTTCTTACCAGTATGACACCAGAGCTCCCAAAAGGGACTATAAGTTGTATATAGTTCTCTTTTCTTTTCTTTTTTCTTTTCCTCTCCTTCCCTCCCCTCCCCTCCCCTTCTCTCTTCTTTTCTTCCTTCCCCTCTTCTCTCTTCTTTTCTTCCTTCCCCTCCCCTTCACTCCCCTCCCCTCCCATCCCCTTGTCTCCCCTCACCTCCCTTCTCCATCTATATCATGTAAGGCCAATTCTATAGCCCTTGGGCACAGTCATTTTAGAGTGAACTGTAATGGTAATTAAACAGCATTAAATGTATGTTGTCCTTTTCTTCAGTTAAAACCTCTTCAGAAAATTATTGAACCATCCATGTTTATGAATATTGCACCACCTCCAGAAAGAACAGACCCTGTATCGTAAGTGTTTTAAATTCTTATTAGCAAAATCAGATAATGTGACAATGTAAAATTTTGTACATGTGATGGAGCATTTTGGGTATCCCAAGATAGCCCTCCTGACTTCCTTCTGCTACAGGCATTTAAATAAAGAATTAGCAGCAATCTCTATAATTAAGAAGTTCCTGCAGCCTGGGAGTCAGAGGAAGCTGCCCCCTGATCAGCACTATGTTGATGTTTTCAAACATAGTTTACAGTGGTAAAGGCCAGCAGGTCTTTGAACAGCACAAATCATCTCCCAATTACCTTGGCACAAGCCGACTGTAGTGAACATAAAATAAAAGCAGACTGTTATTATCAGCCACTCAACCCAAACCAAATCCATTGCCATAGTGTCAACTCCTGCTCATGGTGCAGCTCCTATAGTGACTCCTCCTAAGTGCCTGTATATGCTTCTCATAGTGACTCAATAGGACGGAGTAGAAATGCCCCATACATTTTCCAAGGCTGGAAATCTTTATGAAAACAGACTGTCTCCTCTTTCTCCCAAGAAGAAGCTGATGGATTTAAACCACTTGAGTGCTTAACCATTGTACTACCAAGGTTCTTTCTATCAAAGACAAACACTTATGAAATGATATATAAAAGAAAAAAATATATTGACCATTTTTTCTCATTCATCTATATTGATTCAGTAGGCATTTGTGAGTTGAACTACAAGTCATTTGACACCAGAAGATCAAGCACCATTTATGTTTATATGTGCAATACTCTGATAAAGAATAATTGATGCTCGGTCCCTGTCTTGAAGTAACTCATGGTTCAATGCAAAGATAACATGTTAAAAACAAAAATCAAGTATAATGCGGTTGGAAAGAGCCCTCCTTAGAGATGAATAAACACTAAGAAATATGAAGTAAACCAACAAGTGTTTAACACCTTTTGAGGAATTTGGAATGAGGTGGGGAAATTCTGTTAATTATTGTTGTTATTTTTAGGTGCTGTGGAGTCAACTGTGGTTCATAGCAACCCTGTAAATCACAGATCAGGAGCTTGCTGTATCCTATGCCATTTGTACTAGTCTACCATGCTTGCACTTGTCATTATAGGCACTGTGTCCATCCATCTTCTATTCTTTTCCTGATCTTCGACCTTTCCCAGCATGATGTCTTTTTCCAAGAACTGGTCCCTCCTGATAATCTGAATACCTTTGCAAATAGAAAAACAGATTTTTAGTACTTGCCTTTCTCTCCTTTCTTATCTTTGCTTTCCATGTACTTAGTAGCAAGAGTACTCAACAGAACATTTTTCTCAATATTTCTATCCTTATCTTCTTTTCTAAATCATCCTTTGATGGTCCAAGATAGATGAGTTGAGCTAGCAGTTTAAATGAGAGAAGGATTCACCACAAGTTTTAGAATATACTTTTATATACTTCAGTGTGTAACCTTTTTACTGTTTTGCAGGAATGTTATTGTACCACAGTCAGTGGCATATCCGGCATTCTTATCCCCAGACCTGAATGTTACTGTTGGGAAGTCAGTTAGAGCCACCAGTAGATCCAGCCAGCAGTCTGCTGTGAGACTTGTAAAACTTCAAGATCCACCTCGAGAAAGGTGAAAAAGCTTAAAAAGCCTGTGAAGTCATTAAAACAGATTTCAGACCTCGTTGACCAGTAAGATTGATGTTGGGATTAGTAGAAAAGTAGGTATAGGGCATAGGAAATTATTTCTGAC
Organism: Elephantulus edwardii; assembly: GCF_000299155.1. NCBI lineage: Eukaryota > Metazoa > Chordata > Mammalia > Macroscelidea > Macroscelididae > Elephantulus > Elephantulus edwardii. The sequence goes on along the minus strand of NW_006399825.1, from coordinate 6,961,430 downwards.
CATATAGGAATTAGTTTTGTACCATAGATGTTGATGGAGCTATTTCCCTTTTATAGAATTAGTAGAAGTCAGATTCAGTCCTCTTCATGTTGCCTATACTCATATTACAGTGACTAAGAGACTTAAGAAACTTTGCCATGTTCTGTGCTTGGTAAGTATTGGAGCTTGAAACTGGAGGTAGGTTATTGGAATCCAGACTAAGGAAAGACAAGTCTTGGGCATTAAATGGCCTATAACCAGACGATACCCTACTAGTTCAACTGCTTACCATATCCTTCATCACTAATTGTTATGCCACAAGCTTGGAAGAGAATGCCAAGAGACTTGATTTTTCTTCTTTCAGCCTATTCATTTTGTCCAAAACAGAGGAGCAGGAAGGCATTGGTTTAGAGTTGGCCTTGGCTCTAGCTGTGATGTAACTGCTTGGGTTGTTGATGGAGCTGGTTCTGGAGCTTCCCAAGAAGCTTCTTCAAGCTCTAGAGCTTCTTCTATCCTTAAAGGTGGAACTTTAACGAGAGCAGATTGTAGAGATTTCTCCAAAATTTACTGTTGCGCTTCCCTTGGAAAGCATGGTGGAATTTCCTCTAGAGTTAATTGTGAAGATTCTTCTAGAGTTGATGATGCAATGTCCTCTAGTGTTGACTGTGGAGATTCTTCTACAATTGATGGTTGAGTTTCCTTTAGAGTTTTGTCTGGAGTTGATTGCAGAGCTTTCTCTAGGGGTTATAATTTGGGTTCTGCTAAAGTTGATTATGAAACTGCCCTTAAAATTAAGGCTGGAGCTTCCTCTGTAGTTGATGGTACAGCTTCCTCTAGATTTGAGGATGGAGCTTCAACTAGAACTTCCTCCATAGTCAACAATGGAGCTTCTTCCAAAAAAGAGTTTTGGACGTTGCCTCCTAGCAGGCAAGTCCACAACCCCATTCCCCTACATGAACTACCTGGCAGGAGCATGAATGTTGGCAGGACAGACTATGGTATTCATCACCACCCAACCGGGCCAGCTACCTGGCCCTAGTTCCTCCTCCATACCACCCGGCACAAGCTCGAATGGCAAAAAGATGGAGATCTGCATGTACTTTTTAAAAAGTTATTACTTATTTTAGTGAAAGTTTACAGAGACTTTGGATTTCCATTCATTCATTGTTGCATATTTTCCTCCTTGAACACCCTCCCCCCATTTCACTTTTCTATTTGAAAAGTAAAAGAAAAAAAATTATTTCATTGTTATACAATCCCCCTTTCCCTGTCCATTCCACTATGCAGCTTTCATTCTGTACTCTTGTCATGACAATAATACCTAATTATATATTCCTCCTAAAGAGTTCTCTCCCTCATCTGTTTCAATGCAGTGTACATCATTTATCCTATCT
>NW_006399825.1:6955915-6959934 GCF_000299155.1 Elephantulus edwardii | reverse complement strand
TTTGTGACTGAGATATTTCACTCAGCATAATGTCCTCCAGGGTCACCCATTTTGTATAATATTCATGAGTTCCTTGTTTTCAGTGCAGCATGATATTCCATTGTGTGAATATACCACAGCTTCACCATCCAATCATTTTATGGCACTTGGATTGTTTCCAACTCCTTGCTGTTGTGAACAAAGCCTCAAAAAACATGAGTGAGCATATATCTGCTTGAGTGGCAGTTATGATTTCTTTACGTTATATTCCCAGTAGTAGAATTGCTGGGTCAAATGGTATTTCTTATTTGCAACATTTTGAGAAAGTCCCATACTGCCTTCCATAGTGATTGCACCATTTTACACTCCCACCAACAGTGAATAAGGGTTTCAGTTTCTCCACAACTTCGCCAGCATTTGGTGTTTGATGTTAAATTTTGCTATTCTTATTGGGTGATATGATATCTCATAGTTGTTTTGATTTTCATCTCTCTTAGAGGTAGGAATTTTGAACATTTTTTTCATGTATTTATTTGCCATCTGAATGTCTTCTTTGGTGAATTGTCTGTCCATATCCTGTGCCCATTTTTCAGTTGGGTTGTTTACTTTTATCTTGTTGTGGTGTTCAGGTGTTCTATAAATTCTAGATATAAGTCCCTTGTCTGACATGTCATTACCAAATTTTTTTCTCAGTTTGTGGCTTCCCCTTTTAACCCTGTTGGAGAAGTTTTTGTATGTGCATAGGGATTTGACTCTTAGAAGGTCCCATTTATCTATTGTATCCTGTCCTGGTTGCAGGATTTTCATGGTGCTTGGAAGACTGTTAATGCTGTGGATTAGGGCTTCTAGAGTTCTTCCAAGCTTTTTTCTAATGAAATTTATAGTCCTTGGTTTTAGTCCTAGGTCCTTGATCAACCTGGAGTTGGTTTTTGTGTATGGAGTTGAGGTGTTGATCTTGCTTGAGTTTTCTACAAGTAGTTTTCCAATTTTGCGAACACCATTTGTTAAAAAAGGCTGTTGTTTCCTCACTTAACTGATATTATCTCCTTGTCAAAGAGTCTTGGATTTTGTCAAAAGCCTTTTCTGCATCAATTGATAGGATTATGTGGTTTTTGTTTCTTGCTTTGTTAATGATGAATTACATTGACTGTTTTTGTTTTTTGTTTTGTTTTTTTTTATATTGAGCCATCCTTGCATACCTGTTATGAATCCCACTTGGTCCTGGTGAATTACTTTTTTTTTATGACCAATTTTTATTTATTCCAAGAATACAAAGTTGTCTTAACATATAAAAATAATTATTAATCAACATTTAAAAATCAAATTTCTCTCCGACATGGGATAACTGGATCTCTATATACCCTTCCAGCTGAATGACAGCAAAGTAGCCAAAATATATGAGACAGTGGTTTTAAAGAAAGCGAACACAAGGCAGAAAAGGATCATGATCTCTGAGAGTTAGAAACAAATGAAATGAACCCTGTGATTGCCCCCATTTACTGGCTGGAGAGAGTTTCCAAAGCTTCTCTCAAGGAGGAGGTTCTCAAGTAGATTCCTTTGGATTCCATAAATGGGGGAAGTAGAACTGAGATCCTGATGACTCATTTGACAATACAGAGTACCAAAGAGAAAACTTCACTGCAGTTTGAAAGCCTTAGAGATCTACAGAGTTCCCTCTGAGTATCCGGAATAGTGCTGATAAAAATATGCAGGACTAGGAGAGTGGGCAAAGAGGAACCATGTTATATTGTATTGTGTTATAAAGGATTATAGTATAGTGCTGGTGCTTAACACGGGACTGGACACAATACCTGTGCCTACCAACCACACTAAAAGAAGTTTACAGCTCACAAAGCATTAGGTAAAATGCTAAGCAAAGTCTTGTAGTGAGGAATGATTAAAATAATTGTAAAGCATGAAAGAAATCATAAAAACAGGAACTGAAAGGACCACATTATTTTCAGATAGCTTAACTGAATGCCAGAATGAAAATCAAGAATATTTATAGAAATGTAAAAATACTCAGCACCCAAATATGATCTGTAAGGATAATTATCAATCAGTTAAAATCAGTGTGCCAGCCAAGAACTCAGAAGCTACATCTCATTGCCATCAAGTCAGATCCCACTTATAGCTGACCCTTCCATGGATTTTTAGAAACTGTAAATCACTATTGCCCATCTTTCTCCTGCAACCATGAACTGGCACAGATTGAGAGACAAAGACATTAAAAGATTGAGAGACAAAGACATTGTTAAATCTGTGTCATATATGTTAAAACGTTAAAGATGTCAAAGATTTTAAAAACATCCAAATTGAATTTCTAGAAATGAAAACTACAGCCTCTAAAATGAAATATATTCTGGATAGGATTAACAACAGATGGCAAAATGAAAGATTAGTGAACTTGAAGACTTAACAGTAGAAACTTTCTAAGCATCTACTATGGTATGCTATGCAGTATGCTGAGCTCCAGAACATATAAAAATGATTGAGACAGGCTCTTGAACTTTGAGAACTCTTTCTTATGTGAAGTCAACATATTTTGTGACTAAATAAATGTCATTTCAGAGCTATCAGGACAATATTTAAATTTGTATCCTGTCAGATATCCAGGGATGTATTTTCTGCGTAACATACCCTTGTAGCTCTCCACTATTTGTTGATGAATTACTTTTTTGTTGGATTCTATTGGCCGGATTTAATTCAGAATTTTTGCATCTATGTTCATGAGAGACATTGGCCTATAGTTTTCTATTTTGGTGATGTCTTTACCTGGCTTTGTTATCAAGGATATGTTTGCTTCATAGAATGAGTCTGGGAGAATTCCATCTTTTCCTATTTTCTGAAATAGTGTATGTAGAATTGGTGACAGTTCTTCTCTGAATGTTTAATAAAATTCACTTGTAAAACCATCTGGTCCAGGGCTTTTTTGCCTGGAAGTTGTTTTATTACCTTTTCAATTTCTTCTTTTGTAATGAATTTGTTCAGGCGTTCAATTTCATTTTGTGTCAATTTAGGTAGATTATGAATTTCTAAGTATTTGTCCATTTCTGCTACATTTTCATATTTGTTTGAGTGTAGTTTTTAATAATATTCCAATATTAGCCTTTTTATTTTAGTTGGTTCTGTTGTGACCTTCCACATTTCATCTTTTATTCAAATTATTTGTGTCTCTTCTTTTGTTAGTGGTTTGTCAATTTTATTCACCTTTCTAATAAACAACTCCTAGTTTTGTTTATGGATTCACTTGTTTTTGTGTTTTCTATTGATTTCTGCTCGAATTTTTATAATTTCAGTTTTTTTAGAAGGTTTTGGGTTTTCTTGCTGTTCTTTTTCAATTGGTTAGAGATGTTGGGTTAGAGAGTCATTTTTGGGTCATTTGAGTCATGTCGGGTCATTTTTTTTTTCCTACTTTCTGATGTGTTTGCTTATTGCTGTAAATTGGCCTCAGATTACTGCTTTGGCTGTTTCCTGAGGTTTGAGCAAGTGGTGTTTTCATTGTCATTTGTTTCAAGAAACTCTTTAATTACATTTTTTATCTCTTCTAGTATCTAGTCATGTTAAAGCAGGGTGTTGTTCAGCTTCCAAATGTATAGGTTTTTTTCCTCATTTATCCTCTTGTTATTAATTTCTAATTTTGTAGCATTGTGGTCTGGGAAGACGCTTTGTATTATTTTTATGTTTTTTAATTTAGTGATGCTTGCCTTGTGACCTAAAATGTGCTTGATCTATTCTGGAGAATGTTCCATATGCACGTTGGAGAAGATGGTATACTGTGGGTTTTTTTGGGTGCATTAAATATCTATGAGGTCGAGTTGGTTTATTGTGTGGTTTAATTCTTCAGCATCTTTGTTGAGTTTCTTTCTGATAGTTCTATCTTGTCTTGAGAGTGGTGTATTGAAGTCTCCAACTATTATAATAATGTTGTCTATTTCCTTTTTCAGTTTTGTTCATGTTTTATATATTTTTCAGGTCTTTCATTTGGTGCATGTTGTTGTTGTTGTTATGTGCTGTCGAGTCACCTGCAACTCATAGCG
>NW_006399825.1:6938768-6954835 GCF_000299155.1 Elephantulus edwardii | reverse complement strand
TACCTTTTTCCAGTTGCCATTTGCTTGGTATATTTTTCCTGCCACCTTTTTATTATTTGTCTTTATCTTCATTTTTCAAGTGTGTCTCTTGTAGACAACATATTGATGATTTGGTTTTATATCCAATCTGTTACTCTTTTTCTCTTCAGTGGTGCATTTAAACCATTCACATTCAGTGTGATTATTGAGAGGCAAGGTTTTATTGCTGTCATTTTGTTGAGTTCTTTTTGGTGTTGTTGCTAGTTACTTTGGTCCATCCTGCTTTCTGTGGCACCTCTGTAAGAAGGGCATCTCTCAGTGTTTTCTGCAATGCTGGTCTTGTTTTCACAAACTCCCTTAGGTTCTCTTTTTCTGGAAATATCTTCATCTCTCCTTCGTATTTGATGGACAATTTTGCTGACTACAGTATTCCCAGTCAACAGTTGTGTTCTTTGAGAGTTCAAAATATGCCATTCCAGTGTCTTCTTGCTCATGTGGTTTCCACTGAAAAATTGGCGCTTAATCTTATTTGCTCTCCCTTAAAAGTTACTCTTTGTTTCTCCTTCACTAATTTCAAAATTATCTCCTTATCTTTGGTTCTGGCAATTTGACTATGATATGTCTTGGTGTTTTTCTTTTGGGGTTTATTCTAGATGGTGTTCTCTCAGCTTCTTGAATATATATTCTCTCATTCTCCATTATTCCTGGGAAGTTTCCTTCTAGCAATTCTTCCATAACTTTTTCAGTGCCTTTACTTGCTTCTTCCTGTTCTGGGATTCCAATGATGTGCATGTTATTTCAATTGATTGTGTCCCACATTAATCTTAGGTTTTCTTCTTTTTTCTTCCTTTTTTTCATCTGCTTTTTACTCTGGCAGATCAGTGGTGATGATTCTGATCTCTTATTTCTCACTAGTTCTGTGTTCCATCTCTTTAACTCTATTCATGTGTCCCTCCATCATGTTGGCAGCATCTGAAACATTGGACCTCATCTTTTGGATTGTAGTTTCTTATTTTTCCAGTACCTCTAATGCCTTGTTTGTTTTATTTGTATTGTTTTGGATTGTTTTTTTAAGCTCTTCCTTGTTTTTGCTGCAGTGTCCTGTAATTGTTCAAGTTTGTTTTTCACCAACTGAAAATACTCATTCATTGTTCTTTTAAATTCTGTGTCAGAAAGTGCCATTAGACTTTCTGGCTTCAGGAAATTCATTGAAACTGTGTCACTTTGGGGGGGGTGACATCTTGCTTTGGTCTTGTGTAGGGAATGAGGTAGCCTGCTTCTTTCATTATATTGCTATGGTAGAGTTTTTTGTGCCTGAAGTGATAGCCAGTTCTTGATCTGACATCACTGGTCCAGAAGAAAGTTTGTCAGGTGCACACAAGGATGCATGTAGGGTGGGTGCACACACAGACGCACACTGGGCTGCAGGGATGGAACACACATGCAGATGCTTGTGGGGAAGGAGGACATGAGGGGAGACCTGAATGGAATACCAGAAAGCCTTGGTTTTCAACTTGAGAATTGAGTCTGCCATCCCATTTTAGCTACAGCTGTCTCACTCCATCCTGCTTAAGTGAAAGTTTCCCAAATTGCTCCTGCAATCAGCAGTGATTACCCCCCACCCCAAGTACCTCACTCATATTCCTGCTGTCTAACTTGCTCCTGGTTAGTGGGTCCTGTGGCGGCTTGCTGCTCCCTGTTGAGGATTGCTGTTTCCTGCTGAGGCTTGCTGCTCCATTTTAATCTGAATGACCAAGGAGGAAGGCTGTTGTTCCCTTCTGGAAGTGTCTTCTGACCTCTGTTCAGGTGCCCAGGACCTCCCTGTTGCCTGAGTTAAGGGATCCTGCATATTCAAAGCTAAACAGCAGTTTCCCCCCAAATAACTGTGGGAGCAGTGGAGGCCACATTGTTGTGCTTCGTGCTGCTACATGTGCTTTTTTTATAATGACCTTTCTTTGTCTCTTTTCTTCAGATTGGAAAAAATGAAAAAAGAATATAGAAAATTGAGTACTTGGGCAGAAAAAGTCAACTATTTGGAAAGCGTTTTTACTCCAGAACTGCAACAGAAAGAACCTAAGGTAATTACCCAAACACATTCTCCCAAAGAACTTTAACACTTTTCATTACAAAGAAATTATTGTCAATAAAATGATGGTCATATTTTTGTTCCTATAAAATGCTATTTATTTGTTTACATCTTCTTTTTTAAAAAGGTGGTAATTAATAAATATTTATTGATTATAAGGTTTACTTTTTAAACCTTATTGAAACATATTTCAATGGCCTTTATATGCAGAGTTATGGATCCATTGCCATATTGATTTTTAGAACATTTTTGTTTCCTGCAAAGAAACCACATACCCACTACTTGGCACTTTCATCTCCTTTATTTCCCACTAGTTCTTGATAATGAATATATGTTCTTCATCTACAGATTTGCCTCTTATGAGCATTTCATATAAATGGGACCAAGCAACACAGCATCTTTTGCTTTTGATGTCTTTTCACAGCATGTTTTGTATGTTTCTTCATATTGTAGCATACATCATTATTTTTATGGTAAAAAATACTATTGCATGGATATATCACATTTTGTTCACGCATTAACAAGTTGGTATACATTTGGGTGGATTCTACCTTTAAGATGTGTTTCTATTTATATTTGTGCGCAACTGTTTATGTGAAAATATGTTTCGTTTTCTTGGGTGTATACCTAAGAATAGTAGTTGATGATGTTATTGTTAAGTGCTATGGAGTCGACTGTAACTCATGAGGACCCTCTGAACCTTGCTCTATCCTGTGTCATTCTTAAAATCTCCACCACATCCATTGTTATAGGCACAATGGCCATCTATTATGTTGAGAATATTTGTCTGTTTTTCTGACTCTCTACCTTTCCAAGTATGATATAATTTTCCAAGGACTGGCCCTCCAGACAACATACCTAATGTTTATAAGATGAGGTTTCACCATCTTTGCTTGTAAAGAGCACCCTGGCTACACTTCCTCCAAGATAGATTTGTTTGTCCTTTTGCCATTCCACAGAATATTCAATACTGTTCATCAGCACCACAGTTCAAAAACATTGATTTTTTAAAAATTCTTTATAAGAGCAGAATTATTGAATCATATAGGAACTATGTGCTTAATTTTCTGACAACTGCCTAACTGCTTTTGTACAGTGGTGACCCTAATATTCCTACCAGAAATGTATGAAGGTTGTCAGTGCTCCATATTTGCAACCACTTGCTATTTTCTTACTTTTTTTTCCTTGTTTGTCAGCAATCCTAATAAGTCTGAAGAAGTATCTCACTGTGGTTTTTATTTTCATTTCTGTACAGATGGCTCACAACAGTAGATCCTAACACTGCTGGTCATCTTTTCATGTGCTCATTGGCCACTGTATATCTTCTTTGGAAAATATTTACTGAAATTCTTTACCCACATTTTAATTGGAATGTTTACTTCTTTATTGTTAAATCTTAAGATTTCTTTATATATTCTGGACACTAGACGCTTCTCAGTATTATTGTTGTTGTCGTGGTGGTTATTGTTAAGTACTGCCAAGTTGGTTCTGACTCTGAACCACCAAACAAAATGCTGTGTGGTCCTCTGCCATCTTCATAATTGGTACAGTGTTTGAGCCCAGTGTTCTAGCCACTGTGTCAGTCCATGCCATTGAGAAATTTTCTCTTTTGATTTTTGCTGACCATCTTTTTCCATCTTAATAATAGATTTGAAGCATTGAAAACTGATGATAGATGACCAGATGAGCTGTCAGATGACTTCAAGGATATCATCCAGGAATAAAGCAAAAGATCGTTAAAAAAAAATCATTACAAAAATAGGAGCGAAAGCAAAGACCAAGATTAATGTTAGAAGAGACTCTGCAGTTGCACTAGAATGTCAGGAAGCCAAAACAAAGAGAAAAAATGACAAAGTAAGATGGCTGAACAGATTTCAAAGGGCAGCATGAGAAGACAAAGCAGAGTATTGTGACAAAAATGTGCAAAAAAGCTGGAGTCAGAAAATAAAAAGGGAAGAACTCGCTGGAGTTCTTCAAGTAGCAAGGACCGAAGAGCAAATTCAAGCCTCAATTTGCAATACTGATGCTGTTGGCAAAATCTTGAATGATTCAGGAAGAATCAAATGAAGATAGAAGGAATATACAGAGTCACTGCACCAGAAAGAATTGGCTGACACAGAACCATTGCAGGAAGTAATACATGAGCAAGAACCAATGGTAATAAATTATTTCAAGCTGTACTGAAGGCATTGACAAAAAATAAAGCCCCAAGAATAATGAAATACTAACTGACCTGTTCCAACGAACTTATACAATGCTGGACATACTCAACAGGATGTGCCAAGAAATCCTGCCAACTGACTGGTAAAGATCCGTATTTCTTTCCAGTCTCAAAAAAATGCAATCCAACAGAATGTGGACATTATGGAGCAATATATGGCCTAATGGTAAGAGGCTGCACTGCAATCCTGAAGGCACACACTTTGAAGCTACCAGCTGCTCCACGGAGAATGGATAATCTTTTAGGCTATTTACTGCCTCCGAAAACCCACTGAAATGTCAGCTTTGGGTAAGTTCCAACTTAGTGGCACTCGGCTGAACAACAACAACATCATATCAAATGAAAGCAAAATATTGCTGAAGATTATTCAGAAGTGGCTATACATTGACAGAGAACTATAGGAAATCCAAGCTGGGTTTAAAAGTGACTATGGCAGCAAGCGTATCATTGCTGATGCCAAAAGAAAGTCTGTGTCTTATTTGTGTATGCAAAGGCATTTGATTGTGTAGACAAATTATGGCTAATATTGTAAAGAATGGAATTCCAGAACATTAACCGTGCTCATGCAAAATCTAAACCTGTTGTCTGAACAAACCAAGAAGACACTGCATGAGTTAAAAAGTGTATGTCAGAACTGTATCCTTTCTCCACACCTATCCAAGCTAAACAAATCATTCAAGAAGCTAAACTATGTGGAGAAGAATGTGGCATTCTTTGATATTGGAGGAAGACTTAATAACCTGCATTATGTCGATGACATAACCTTGCTTGTGGTATTGCAGGAAAGTACTGTAGATCCCATAGACTGCTACAAGAATAAGTCTTAGAGAAGTGGAACCAGAGTGTTCCTTATAAGCAAGGACTGTGAAACTTTGTCTCACAAACTTTGGGCATGTTCTTTGGAGGGGACAGTCCTTAGAGAACATGATGCTTGGAAAAGTGGAGCGTCAGCGTAACAGAGAAAGACTTTCAACTAGATGTGTTGACACAGTGACTATAACAGTGGGTTGAAGTTGTCAGAGATAGTGAGGATGACATAGGATAAGACAGGTTTTATGTCTGCTGCTTATAGGTCATTATATATTGGAGACAACTTGGCAACTACTTTTCAAGGGGCCGGGCCCTTCTGTTGATATATCCAAAGTGCATGAGACCAGGTGTTGCTACACTTGTTTCTAAGGATCATTCTGGCTGTACTTCTTCCAAGACATATGTGTTTTTTCTTCTGGCCATCCAAGGGTATAGTTGGTCTTTTAACAACATGGAAACTTGAAAGTATCAATTATTCAGTCTTTATCCCTTGCTCCATTTTCACATACGTATGAGGTAACTAAAAATACAAAACTCGAGTTGGATGTACCTTAAACTTCAAAGTGTCATCCTTGTTCTTTAACACTTTAAAGAATTCCTTGGCCAAAGATTTTCCCTGTGCAATACATCATTTGATATCTTAACTGCTTTGTCTATAGATGTTCCCTATGGATCCAAGGAAAATTAAATTCTTAACAGCTTTAGTCTTCGATTTATCATGATGTTGCTTATTGGCCCAGTTTGAAGTTTTTGTTTTCTCAGTATTGATTTGATCTTTTATCCATAAATGCTTTTAGGTCTCTTCATTTTCAGCAAGCAAGATGTGATGTAGATCAAGGTTGTGATCCACATATTAAAGACCAGTAATGGTTCTTTCTCAAATCTTGATGTTAATCTTGTGTTCTTCATGTAGTCCAACTTTTCAGATTATTTTCTCACATTTGAGCATACCTTTGGCCAGTGGTACACAAAAAGATGCTCAACATCATTAGTAATTGGTGAAATGCAAATAAAAACCTCAATGAGATATGCTTTACTCCAATAGGATGACTGTTCTCAGAAAACTTGGAAATAACAAATGTTTGGTGAGGATGTGGAGAAATTGAAAGCCTTATCCATTGATAATGAGTTTGTAATATTGTGTTGTTGTTGTTGTTGTTGTTGTTTTTATGAGTCGTCTAGTCACCTGTGACTCATGGCAACCCTTTACAATAGCTCTAAACAAAACAAAAAAAAATCCAACAAAAAACTTGGCCGTATCCTGTGCCAATTTCACCATCTCTGACACACCTACTCCCATTATCCCAGTTACTATCTCAGTCTATCTCATCTCAGGTCTTCCTTACCTGTGCTGTCTCTCTGCCTTTCAGAGCATGATGTCCTTCTACAAGGACTTCTCCAAGCATTGTTTTTTTCTGGCAACATGGCCAAAGTATGTGAGTTGGAGCTTCAAAATCTTTGTCTCCAAGGAGCAGTTTGGTTTCACCCTCTCAAGGACAGACTTGTTTATTCTCTTGGCAGTCCATGGTATATTCAGTGCTGTTCTCTGTACTGCAATTCAAAGGCATTCTTTTGTCATCCGTAGTCACTGTCCAGATCTCTGATGCATAGCAAGTAATTGTGAAAACCATGGCTTGAATTATGCACACTTTAGTCTCTATACTGACATCGTGGCTTCTCAGTACTCTGGAGGGGTACCCGACAGCACATTTTTCCCCAATGCAGTTTGTCTTTTGATTTCCTGACTGCTGATGCCATGAGTGTTGATTGTGGAACCAAACAAGGTGAAATTGTTAACAATCTCAGTCTCTTCACTGTCTATCATGAAGCTGCCAGTTGGCCCAGTGGTGAGAATCTTTGTCTTCTTGATGTTGAACTTCAATCTATATTGAAGGCTGCAGTCTTAGACCTTCTGCAGCAAACATCTCAGGCCCTCCTCAATTTCAGCAAGCAAGGTTGTTCCATCTGTATAGCTCAGGTTGTTGATGAATCTTCCTCCAATCCAGATGCCACATTCCTACTCATAAATTCCGGCCTCTTCAATGATCTGTTCTTTAAAAACAGTTTGATGATTCCTGGGAATGTTAAAGATAGAATTATCCTAAACTGAAAAAAAACAACCCAAAGCCACTGCAGTAGAGTCAGTTCCAACTTTAAAAAATTAGCAAGTTAGGAAGGCCTCAATCCCCTATTTATCTCTTAAAATTTTTTCTCAGTATATTTTTTTAACTTTGCTTCTAGAGAATTAGTTATCAGCAAGGTACTTGGAACCCTAGAGCATAGTACAGCACTGCCTATCAGGTTTCTAAGGCTGTTTCTAAGGCTACAGATTTCTCCTGCAGGGTGACTTATGGTTTGAAGTGCCAAACTATTGGTTAGCAAGTGAGCACTGAACCACACAGCAGTTGAACCACCATGCCACCAGGACTCCAGAATAAAATTATCACCTAGCAGTTCTACATTCCGGTATATTATACCTGAGAGTCTTGAAAGAGGGATTCATACAGACAATTGTGTGACCAAAGTTGATTGCATTGTTCACAGTAGGTAAAATGTGGAAGTCAAATGCCCATAAAGAGATGAATAGATAATAGAATGTGGTTATGCATGTAATAGAATGTTATTCATCCCTTGAGAAAAATCAAGTTCTGATATAAATTATAATATGGATAAGCCTTGAAAACTATACACTGGGAAAAACAAGTCAGATATTAGCATAAATATTGTATGATCTGAAATGAAATATACAAAATACCAAGAATCAGCAAATGCATAGAGTCCAAAGTTTATTAGTACGCTTGTGGGGTGGGTGGGATGGGAGAATGGGAAGTTAATGCTGAAGTGGCACTGAGTTTCTGTTAAGGGTGGGGAAATATTTGAAGCAATAGAAATGATAATTGTATAATATGGTAAATGTAACCAATGTCACTAAATTTGACATGTAAAAAATGTCTCAGTTTACAAGCTTTATGAGATATTTTACTAAATAAATTTTTGTAAAGATAATCTGCCTCCTTGGGTTATATTCTTAGACTGCTTGAAGTCACACAATTATGGAATTTCATTTACTATCTTTAACTTACAAATATTTTTAAATTATTTTTATTGGTTTGCATACAGTAATTTGTTTACATTGTATTTCATTCCTGCACATTGGTTGGGTTTGGGGGGTTCCCCCCCTTCCTCCACTCACCAAACGCTGTTATCCTGTGATTTCTCTCACACCCCACTCTGAGACGCCTTGCCCCCACTCTTCCCCCGTGCATATCCATACACGTCATACTGGTTATCCTTCTGTTTTTACAGTAATGTTCTTCTACAGTATTTGTTCTTATGCACCTGAGTTACTTCACTTAGCATGCTCTCTACTCCCTCCCATGTTATATAGTATTTTTTCAAGATTATTACTCACCTCACATCTATTAATTATTAACAATCTTTACCCAATCTTGGATCTCTTCACCTTGGAACGCCAACTCCCAGTCTATACTTCTCTCTCAGAAAACTCACACTCACTTCCATGGAGTCAGTTCTGACCCATAAACCCACCATTAGGTTTTCAAGGTTGTAAATCCTAAAGGGAGAAGACTGCTTGTCATTTTACATAGACCCACTGGTGAATCCCAGAGAGGTGTGTTCTTGAAGTTAGTAGCAGAGCTTGCTTTTTCACTACATTACCGAAGCAGCCCTATGTTTCTCTTCAGAACAGTGTTACGTAGATTATTTTACTCACAAAGTCATCTTCTTGTCCTTTGTAGGGGAAAAAGACGGTCTTTTGTATGAAAAATAATTATGAAGGAAAATGAAAACTGTTTATCTCTTTAAATATTTTTCCAATATATTTTCTTTCCTTTGCTTCTAGGAACGTACTGTCAGTGACATGTTTAAATTCCCAGGCTATGGTCAACAGGAAAAGAAAACTGAATCAGGTTAAGAAATTACCTTTATTTATTTTTTTGCTATTTATTAGTAATATAAAGAAAATTATGATAATTTTATGACAGAAAGAAAATCCATAATTTGCCTTAAGTGAATCTTATTGTGTTAGGGAATAAGTAGAGCTTCATTATAGTTTTAGTATATACATTTTTTTTATTAATTTCAATGAACATCTACAGAGATTTTGGATTTCCATTCATTGTTGCACTTTTCTCCCTGCCCCCCACCCCCACCCCCAGTTTGCTCTTCTCCTTGAAAAGCAACAGAAAAACTCCTTCATTGGTACACAGTCCCCCCCGCATATCCCCACCCCCACCCAGAGTATACTCCACTCTTCAACTCTCATTCGGACTCTTATGATAATCATAATGCCCTAAAATATATTACTTTTAAACTATTCTCTCCCTCATTGGCTTCAATGCAGTAAACATAATTTATCCAGTTTTTCTCAGTCTTACCCCCACCCTGATGTCAGCCTCATTCTACAACAGTGGCACCATATAGTATTTGTTCTTTTGTGACTGAGATATTTCACTCAGCATAATGTCCTCCAGGGTCATCCATTTTGAATAATATTGCATGAGTTCCTTGGTTTTGTGGGTTTTTTTGTTGTTCCTTTTTTTGAATGCAGCATAGTATTCCATTGTGTGAATATACCACAGCTTCTCTATCCATTCATTTGTTGATGGGCACTTAGGTTGTTTCCAACTCCTTGCTATTGTGAACAAAGCCACAATAAACATGGGTGTGCATATATCTGCTTTTTTTTTAATGGAACTTACATAGCCAAATTTTATTATCATTTTAAACTTGGGCAACTATTTACACGCATTTTAAACTTCAGCAACTATTTACTGTCATCCTGAATTTGGTTTACTATGATGTCTGAGCTTCTCCTGCCATCAAATATACCACAAAGTGTCAGTAAGAAGTTCAGTAGTGGAAAATACTATTCATTCAGCCTTGTCGAAAATTTCTTTTAGGGGCTGACGTCGTTAAGGGTGTTCAGTTGTCGCTGTTGGTGGGCAAAAAATACAGCCAAGATGCTGCGGAATCTGCTGGCTCTTCGTCAAATTACCCAGAGGACCATAAGTACTGCTTCACGCAGACAGTTTGAAAATAAAGTTCAAGAAAAACAAAAGCTGTTTCAGGAGGATAATGGAATTCCAGTGTATCTAAAGGGTGGGATAGCTGATGCCCTCCTGTATAGAGCCACCATGTTTCTTACAGTTGGCGGAACAGCATATGCCATATATCAGATGGCTGTGGCTTCGTTTCCCAAGAAGCAGGATTGACTTCAAATTATCATTCCAGCTCTGGCTTCAGTTTCATTCCGTGCCCTGTGGACCAGTAATCTGATCAAAAGAGCTCTTCTTTGGGGATCACTATTTATTGACTTGCACTGTCACCAATAAAGCAGTCTTTACCATAAAAAAAATTTCTTTTAACAGAGTCACTTAATAAAGCAAGTATCTTAGTGTTCTATGTGAATGACACTTCAAAAAATAGAATTTTATTCTCTTATAGTTTAGTGTAGACTTGTTGTTGTTGTTATGTGCCGTCGAGTCGTTTGCGACTCATAGCGACCCTGTGTACAACAGCCCTAAACCCTGCTCTATCCTGTGCCAATCACATTGCCTCTGACACACCCATCCCGATTACCCCAGTCACTGAATCAATCCACCTCAAAAACGGATGACTCTGGAGGACATTATGCTGAGTGATATATCATGGTCACAAAAGGACAAATACTGCATAGTGCCACTGTTGTAATACGAGACATTGGGGGTGAGGGGAACTTAAGCGGGGATAAATGGTGTATACTGCATTGAAACATAAGGGAGAGAACTTTTTAAAAGGAATATATGATTAGGTATTTTCATCACAAGAGCTGCATAGTAAAGTGGACTTGGTGGGGGAGGATTGTATAACAAGAAAGAATATTATTTTTTCTTCAAGGAGAAGAGCAAACTGAGAGGAGGGGTAGGAAGGGAGGAAAGTACAACAATGTATGAATGAAATCCAAAATCTCTGTAAACTTTCCTTAAAATTATAACAAATAAATGTTTTTTAAAAGTTTAAAAATGAGGATGAAAAAAAAAGATGTGTCTGATCTAAGTCTTGACATTGTCACTTGCTTCCTATGCATCTAAAATTTGGACAATGAATAGTGAAGAATTAAGAAGACTATGTCCTTAAAATGTGGTTTCAGCTAAGAGTATTGAATATCCCATGAACTGCCAAAAGAACAGATCCGTCCTGGAGAAAGTGCAACCAGAATGCTCCCTAGAGGCAAATATAGGGAAATGTCATCATACATGCTTTGGGCATGTTATCAGAAGAGGCTAGTTCTTGGAAAAACACATCATGCTGGGAAAGATTGAAAGTGAGCAAAAAAATAAGTCCTTTAGTGAGATGGAATGACACAGTGTCTACAGAGGTGAACTTGAGGGTGGCGGAGATGATGAGGATGGTGCATGATAGGGCAGGGTACCGACCTATGGTTCATAGGGCTGCTATGAGTTGTAATTGAACATACCATGGACTGCTCAGAGAACACGTTCGTCCTGGAGAGGGTGAAATCAGGCTGCTCCTGAAGGCAAGGATTTTGAAGCTCCATCTGACATATTTTAGGCATGTTGCCAGGAGGCCAGTTCTTGAAGATGTGCATCATGCTTTGAAGGGTGGAGGCACAATACAGAGAGAAGGATCCTGGATAAGATGGATTGACAACAGTGATTGTGACAAAGGGGTTAGGTGTGTCAGAGATGATGAGGTTGGCTAAGGATAGGACAGGGTTCAGAGCTGTTGGGCATAGGGTAACTATGAGTCGCAAGCGATTTGACAGCACATAACAACAGGAGTTGTAGTCAGCTTGACAGCAGCTAGCAATGACAAGTGGTGAGATCATAACTACGTTTTGAAGGTTTTAATTTTACCTATAGACTTGGTCATTTACTCCTCCAGTATTCCCTGAGATAAAATTGGCTATTTTCTTCCTAAATAGATTTCTTTTTGATAGTAGCTTTGATTTAAGTTCTTTCTTGTTGATAATAAAAATTGTAATAATATTTTCCAGTATGCATATATATAGAGATGATAGTTATTGTTTCATATAAAAGAAAATACTTTTTTATTATTATTTTAAAACAGCTATCTCTCTTATCAAAGATGAAGATGAAAGTATTCCAGATCAGGTAAGGAGATTTTTCCCAATAGTTATTGTCTTAAAGCAAAATAAGACATTTGTAAATGAAATAATAAAGAACCCAATAAGTTATTGAAGTGTTTTATAGTTATTTTTGTTTTGAAAGTGTTTGGACTGCCTTAGCTACAGTTAAGTAACATTAAATTCTACTCCTGTAGAAGGAAATTTCTGTATATAATAGTTGTTGTTATGTGCCATTGAGTGGCAAAAAATGCATATAGGAACATAGAGGACAAAAGGTGCTGAGGAAAAGGAAATAACAAATCAGAAAACTGCATGACGTTTTTAGAAATGTGCTCCATAGACTAAACCACATTATTTACTCTTTTCATCCAAAGTTTTTCTCTGAACACATTTTTAAACTTTTATTATGATATAAAAAGTCTTATACTAGAAAGCAATAGATAAAAATGGAAAAAAAAATGTAGAAAAGGTTTTACAAATTAAATTATATTGTTTTTTGTATTATTTGCTTTTAAACTTTCATTCTTTTGTGATTTTATATTTTCCTTCATGCTATTTTGCTATTTAAGTTTTCTTTTATTGCTTTTAAATTTTCTTATATTTAATGATACATTGGAGATAGTAAAATGTCAATTTCCCCTAGATATTAATTTTAAGATGTATACCATCCTTTACTTTTATATAATTATTCTTTTTTAATTGATTTTAATGAACATTTACAAAAATTTTGGATTTCCATTTTTCATTGTTACATTTTTCTCCCTGCCCACCCCACTCCCCCAGTTCGCACTTCTCTGTGAAAAGTAAAATTCCTTCATTGGTATACATTCCCCCACAGCTTTCATATAATTATTCTCTACACATTGTTTCATTCATGTGCATTTTGTTTTATACAATCATGTCTGTACCTTGTGTTTTATATCATGAATTACTATTGTTCCTTTGCTTTTGTCTCCCTGTCTCCTCAAATCTGCATTATACCCAAAGTATTTCTTAACCTCCATCTCCCCACCAATCCTGCTGTCCTAGTGATTTCCTTTTCCTTCTTCTATCCCTCTTCTCCTCTTTCTCTATTAAACAGTTTTATATATATAATCCTTCTCCTGCTGGTGTATTTGAACCACGTGCCTTTGGGATTGTAGCACAGCTTCTTACCACTAGGCCACCAGAACATGCGTGCACTTGCTCTCTCCCGCTCACTCTCTCCCTCTCCCTCTCTCCCTCTCCCTCTCCCCCTCTCCCTCTCCGTCTCTCTCTCTACACACACACACACACACACACATATAACTTGTTGAATGCTATCAAGTCAGAACTGACTCATAGGTGACCCTCCAGTGGGTTTTCAGAGGCAGTTAATTGCATGGGAGGAGACTGTCCATCCTTTTCCCACGAAGCAGCTGGTGGCCTTGAACTGTGTGCCTTTGGGATTATAGCACAGCTTCTTGCCACTAGGTCACCAGACCTTATATCCATCTGTCTGTCTGTCTGTCTATCCTCTATCTATTGTACATCTTTTGTGTGACTGTATGTATTTGCTGTTTGTTAATTGCAATAGCCAGGACTGTCTTTGTCTTTATCTCACTCTCCCCAGGTTGATCCTCTCTTGACTTGGTCCTTGTAGTGTTCTTTGTCTACTCATGACATGCCTCTTCTTCTTCCTCTCTACTCCCCCACCTCTCACTTAACCTCCTGTCATCACAGTAGCAGTCTTTTATCATATTTGTCCTTTTGTAGCTGAATTATTTAGCTCAACGTCTGATACTAATTTTGAGATATTTCTGCCTTACAGAGTTTGGATTTATGAGTACGACTGCTTTATTTAAAAGCATGGTCATCTTTACCAACAGTATTTCATGGTCCCTCATTTCAGGCATATAGAGAACAGACAAACTCAGGCTTGCAAATCTTTCAAGTCATATATATTAGAAATACAACAATTTACAAATATTCATGACCGTTTGTTGTTATTGGAAAGAAATGTATAATTGATTTTAAGTCATTTTACTAAATTTGAGTATTTTCTCACCAAGAATGATTCATTAATAACTTTTTTATTGAAATGTCTTTTTAGCCAGTGGATTTTGATAAAACTTTACCAACCTTGACGCTGACAACTTTGAAGCAATCGACCCAAGATGTCTTAGATGGCATTTCTCTTAAAAGTGTTGAACCAGAAAATGAACCATACCAACCATCCCCATATTCTCACTTTTCCACTGTTAAAATAGCAAATGAAAACAAAGAACCATATGAAATTTATCCACCAACAGAAGAATTGAAAGCTCGATATCCAAGCTCTAGTAAAACAGACTCTCCTCCACCCGAGGTAAAGTTCAGAAGTGTCTCTCTGAATGCAAGTAGAATAAAGAGAAGGGACATGGATTCATCTCCAGCAGAAACTCTCTGCCAAGGTTATAGAGTAGGCTTTGCTGGGAGAAAGGGCATAAGCTTAGTTTTCCCAGGTTCAAAATCAAATGATAGTTTTCAAAATCGAGATCCAGAAGAAGACCTTTAACTAATGGTGTGTGCCCTTACGTTGGAATTATGAGATAAGGAAGAACAAAAAAGGCTTTGCCAAAATGCTAGTTACTTCACTTAGGTCTTTAAATGATATTTCAATAATAATTGGACATAAATTATAGAACAGTGTAAAGGTCAAAGGGTAAAGAACGTAGCATGGCTCCACCTCTGAATATTTTAACAAACTTGAGAATCTAAATGCCTAGACCTAGGTTCTTATTTTGTGAATGGTAAGGCATTTATAAGAAAAAGATAGCATTTAATTTTAATATAGCTAGCTGGAAAAGAATTCCTAATTACCGAGCTCAGTAGTTCGGCCAAGATGATTTAAGAAGAGTAGCTTACTTAATATGAAAGTGATGCACACCAATGGAAAATTTAGAAATGGAAAAAGCATAAAAAATATAAAAATAGCTATAATTCTATTTCCATTCATTATTTGTTATGCATATATTTTTTAAAAAACTTTCAAACTTATATACATT
The DNA here is from genome assembly GCF_000299155.1 of Elephantulus edwardii. Taxonomy (NCBI): domain Eukaryota; kingdom Metazoa; phylum Chordata; class Mammalia; order Macroscelidea; family Macroscelididae; genus Elephantulus; species Elephantulus edwardii. The sequence continues at coordinate 6,939,623 of NW_006399825.1, read as the reverse complement.
TTTACATTATGCTTTTAAACAAAGTTAAGATTATAAGCATATTGCCCAAATTAAAAAAAAGTCCGGTATGAAGACTATGCTCATATACAAATAGTCTACAGTTCTTTTAAACACTCTCCATGTTACTGGTCATTATGTTTGAAATTTACATTTTTTTACTTATTTGAATCTGTGATAATCTCTTCATATAGTGATAGAAATGGCATGTTGCATTGATTTCCATAATGATTATCCCATTTTATATTGTCACCACATACTTTGAGCATGTTGCAAGGAGGGACCAGTCCTTGGAAAGGGACATTATGCTTGGAAGGATGGAGGGACAGTGCAAGAAAGGAAGACCCTTGATGAGATGGATTGACTTAGTGACTGGGAGGGATAATGAGGGTAGCTGTGTCTGAGAAAATAATGTTGGCACAGGATAGAGCAGGTTTTAGGACTACTGTACATAGGGTTGCTATGAGTCACAAGCAACACAGCACATAACAACAATAACATTGTCACCAATTATATTGAAATACTAATGTTTTAAAAACAATGATTAAAGTGTTTCCATTCTTTCTTCCCTTTTTTTTTAATAGAGAACTTGGATTTTTCCATTCATTCATTGTTGCACATTTTCCTCCCTGCCCACCCCTCCCCCTAATTCACTTTTCTATTTCAGAAGAAGAATGCTTTTAAAATGACCTTTTTATCTTAAGAATAATAGCCACTTGTCAAGTCATGGTCTGTGCTTTCCCATCCTTTTTAGTTTGACTTTTGATTTCTATATCATATTCAGCATGACTTCTAAAATCGTTGGTTTTTATATGAGGATTGTGCTGTTTATTACTCTTTTTTTTTTCTTTTTTTTTC
>NW_006399825.1:6933933-6934566 GCF_000299155.1 Elephantulus edwardii | reverse complement strand
TACTGATGCTTGCCTTGTGACCTAGAATGTGATCTATTCTAGAGAATGTTCCATGCACTTTGGAGAAGAAGGTATACTGCGCTTTTTTGAAGTGCCAGTCCTTAAAAAAGAAATAATACTGGAAACAGTAAAGGGTCAGCAAAAGAGAAGAAGGCCCTTGATGAGATGGACTGATTCAGGAACTGCAGCAATGAACTTGAGCTTGATAGTCAAAGTGAGGGTAGTACAAGACAGGGCAAGGTTTCGATCTGTTGTTCATAGGGTAGTTCTGAGCTGTAGTCAACTCATTGGCACTTAACAACAAACCACTCAATAATCTCAAGATTGCATGATACTGGCTGTTTTTAAATGGGCAGTGCTGCTTCTTTCTTAATGCCATCTGAAGTCATAGTCATCTATAAACTATTGGGCTAGAATGTTTCTAAGACTGCTGACTTGGGCACAACTGTAATGCTGGATTTAGCTGGGGTATATGGAGAAGATATCAAGGGTATCATCCAAGAAGAGTGCAAACGTTCATTACAAAGACAAAGCGGAAGAAAAGACCAAAATGGATGACAGAAGAAACACTGAAAATTGTACTGGAGTGTAGAGAAGCCAAAGCAAAAGGAAGAATTCAAGATACTAAAGAGT
>NW_006399825.1:6911689-6931862 GCF_000299155.1 Elephantulus edwardii | reverse complement strand
CTAGGTCCATGATCCACCTTGAGTTGGTTTTTGTATATGGAGTGAGGTGGGGATCTTGTTTAATTCTTCTGCAGATAGTTTTCCAATTTTGCCAACACCGTTTGTTAAAAAGGCTGTCATTTTCCCACCTAACTGATTTCATCTCCTTTTAAAAAATCCATTGACCATAAATAGATGGGCTGATTTCTGGGTTCTCAATTCTATTCCATTGATCTATGTGTCTGTCATTATACCAGTTCCATGTTATCTTGACTACCACCGCAGTGTAGTAGGATTTTAAATCAGGGAGTGACACCTCCTACCTTTTTTCTATTTTTAAGGAGTGCTTTGCTTATTCGGAGCTTCTTTCCATTCCAAATGAAGCTGGAGATTGCCTTTTCCATCTCATTGAAGAATGGAATTGGTATTTATATTTGTATTGGGATTGTATTGAATGTGTAAATTGCCTTTGATAGTATTGCCATTTTCACAACATTGTTTTTATTCAAACATTCCTCTAGGTCATATAGCCCTGGTGTGTCCACTTGCCATACAGATGTAACTTGTGATTGTTATGAGGCTAACCCTGTGACACTGATGTGTCAATTGCGTTAATGGTTGGTTACCCAATGCGGACAGTGTGGGGTGGAGCTCCCCGATTAAAACAAGCTTGGAAGCAGGAGTGGCATCCACTTCCGTAATAGCTTGCCTCCGGAAACCCTAGGAACCTGGAGAGAGGATGAAAGCACACAAGCATCGAGGACTCTCCTTTATAGGGTCACTATGAGTCGCCTGCGACTCGACGGCACTTAACAACAACAACAACATATGGACATTTGAGTTGGTGTGACTGTTTCACTCTTTGTATTGATGTGAGCTTAATCATTCTCTTTCTCCACAAAGATTCATATGGTTCTTGTATGTCTTGTCTTTGGTAGGACAGCTAAATTTCTTACATGGAAACTCAAGGCTCCAAAAAGTATGAAAATAGAACTTTTAGGCCTTCTTAGACTTAGGCTTAGGGAGCTCTGGTGGTGTAGCGGTAAAGAGCTCTTCTGCCAACCCAAAGATTTGTTGTTGTTGTTATGTGCTGTTGAGTCACCTGTGACTCATAGCGACCTTATGTACAACAGCCCTAAATCCTGCTCTATCCCTTGCCAATCTTATTGTCTCCAATACACCTATCCCCATTACCCCAGTGGCTGAATCAACCCATCTCATTGAGGGTCTTCCTCTCCTGCGCTGTTCCTCCACCTTCCCAAGCATGACGTCCCCCTCTAAGGACTGATCCCACCTTGCAACATGTCCAAAGTATGTCAGACGAAGCTTCAGAATCCTTGCCTCCAAGGAGCAGCCTGGCTTCACCCACTCCAGGATGAAATTGTTTGTTCTCCTAGCAGTCCATGATATATTCAATACTCTTCTCCAGCACCACAGCTCAAAGACGTCAATTCTTCTATCATCCCTAGTCATTGTCCAGCTCTCTGATGCATAGCAAGTAATTGCAAAAACCATGACCTCTTAGTTTCCAGACTGACATTGTTGCTCTTCAGTACTTTAGAGAGGTCTCTGACAGTAGACTTTCTCAAGGTAATTTGTCTTTTAATTTCCTGGCTGCTGGTACCAAGAGTGTTGATTGCAGAGCCAAGCAAACTGAAGCTGTCAACAATCTTAATCTCTTCACCATCTATCATGATGCTGCCAGTCAGCCCACTAGTAAGAATCTTTGTGGGTTTTTATTTTTTTTATGTTGATCTTCAATCCGTATTGAACGCAACAGTCTTTGACCTTCTGCAGCAAGCGCCAGGTTGTGCCAAGAAATCTGGAGGAAAACCACCTGACCAACTGACTGGAAGAGATCCATATTCACTCCCAGTCCAAAGAAAAGTGAACTGACAGAGTGTAGAAATTATCGAATAGTTTCATTGATATCACATGCAAGCAAGATTTTTCTGAAGATTATTCAAAAACAACTGGAACAGTACATCAACAGAGAACTGCCTGAAGTGAAGTCTGGATTTTGAAGAGGCCATGGTACTAGGGATATTATAACTAATGTCAGATGGATCTTGGCTGAAAGCAGAGAGCACCAGAGGAATGTCTGTGTTTCATTGATTATGCAAGGGCATTTGACTGCTTGGATCACAAAAAGCTGTGGCTGACTCTGAGAAGAATGGGAATCCCAGGACACTTGATTGTGCTTATGTGAAACCTCTACTGTCATAACTGAGCAAGGAAACACTGCATGGTTGAAAATTGGGAAGGGTGTGCATCAAGGATGTGTCCTATCTCCGAATCTTTTCAATCTATATGTGGAACAGATTATCTGGGAGGCTGGACTCTATGAGGAGAAGTGTGGCATCAGGATTGGAGGTAGATTCATCAACAATCTGTGTTATGCAGATGACACCACTTTCTTGTTGAAACCTAAAGATTAGTGATTCAAATTCACCAACTACTCCCTGAGAGAAAGATGGACAATCTCCTCATATGTAACTTACCACCTCTGAGATTTTGAAAACCTGAAGAAGGATCAACGGTGAGTCGATTCCAACTCAATGGTATATAACAACAAGACTTAGGCTTGAGATTGCTTTCACAGAATTCATGTTGATTAAAGCAAATCACAGCATCCCTTATGCATTAATGGAGGGATGGGTGGTAGAGGGCATGAATCTTGGGAAGTGGTGTTCTCTGGAGACCATCTATATGCATATAGATTAACTACCTTTAGTTCCAAGTAATTCTTGTCCATCTTATATAAAAAAAATTGTATCCTTTCCAAAATTCTCAAAGTGTCAAGCTGTTAATTGTATCAGATTCTGACTTAAAGTTCAAGATTTTATAATTTAAATCAGGTCCAGGTGAATTGAGTCCTTTCAATCTTAAAACTTGTGAGTTGTCAGGACATGTTTTCTGTGTTCTATATGTATTGATCTTTGCACTTGAGGTGCTTGCTGCAAAAGATCAAGGACTAAAACTTCCAATATGGATTACATCTCAACATCAAGAAAACAAAATTTCTTAACACTGGGTCAATATGATAACAATAAGATAGATGCAGTTGAGATTGAAAATGTCAGCAATTTCATCTTACTGACATCTATAACCAACACCCTTGGTACCAGCAGGAGATCACAAGGTGTGTATATTGTTGTTGTTGTGTGCTGTTGAGTCACTTGCGACTCATAGTGACTCTATGTACAACAGCCCTAAACTCTGCTCTGTCCTGTGCCAATCGCACTGTCTCTGAAACATCCATCCTGATTACCCCAGTCACTGAATCAGTCCACCTCATAGAGGGTCTTTCCCTCCAGCTCTGTACCTCCAACCTACCAAGCATGATGTCCCTCTCCCAAGGACTGGTCCCTCCTTACAACACATCGAAAGTATGTCAGACGAAGCCTCAGAATCCTTGCCTCCAAAGAGCAGCCCAGTCTCCCCCTCTCCAGGATGAATCTGTTTGTTTCCTAGCTGTCCGTGATACCCTGAATACTCTTCTCCAGGCTGGGTTTAGAAGAGGTCGTGGTACTTGGGATATTGTAGCTCCTATTAGATGGATCTTGGCTGAAAGTAGGGAATACCAGAGGAATGTCTATCTGTGTTTCATTGATTATGCAAAGGCGTTTGACTGTGTGGATCATAACAAACTGTGGCTGACTCTGAGAAGAATGGGAATCGTAGAACACTTGATCGTGCTAATGTGAAACCTATAATTGGACCAAGAGGCAGTTGTCAGAATGGAGCAAGGAAATACTACATGGTTCAAAATTGGGAAGGGCATATGCCAGGGATGTGTCCTGTCTCCATTCATTTTCAGCCTGTATGCAGAACAGATTATCTGGGAGGCTGGGCTCTATGAGGAGAAATGTGGCATCAGGATTGGTGGAAGATCTAACAACAATCTGTGTTATGCAGATGACACAACCCTGCTTGCTGAAACTGAGAAGGACCTGATGCACTTGCTGCAGAGGGTCAAGGAGTGCAGCCTTCAATATGGATTGAGGCTCCATGTCAAGAAGACAAAGATTCTCACCACTGGACCAATTGGCAGCATCAGGATGGATGGTGAAGAGATTGAGATTGTTCACAGCTTTAGATTGCTTGACTCCACAGTCAACACTCTCGGTATCAGCAGCCAGGATATTAAAAGACATATTGCCATGGGAAAGTCTGCTGTTAGTGACCTAAGGTGTTTCTGATACAGGCCATGGTCTTTGCAATCACTTGTTATGCCTCAGAGAGTAGGACAATAACTAGGGAGGCTAGAAGGAGAAATAATGCCTTTGAGCTGTGGTGCTGGAGAAGACTATTGAGGGTACCATGGCCTGCTGGGAAGGTGTGTATAGCATTGGCAAAGTCTGTTTCCAGGGAGTTCTCTCCTAGTCCTGAAAAGGTATGATGTAAGTTTAAAGGCTAAGGTGTACCTGATTCAAGCCATGGTTTTTTCCAGCCACCTGCTGTATATCTATCTGAGAACTAGACAATGGTGATTAGTTTTAAATCTCACTTGTGCTCAAGATCTTCCTGTTTTACAGCTTACCAAATGGAGACATTTGGATTGTTTTTTGTGTTTTTTTTTGTTTTTTTTTTTTATTTTGTGTGTCTGTGTACCATCAAATCGGATCTGACTGGTACAGGAGGAGATTGTCCCTCCTTTCCCGGCAGAGCATCTGGTGGATTTGAACCATGCACCTCTGGGATTGCAGTGCAGCTTCTTGCCACTAGGCCACCAGAGCTCCCCCTGGATTGTTTTATTTTCATCCCTTTCAGTTCTGGAGACTAAGTTGTGCCTTATGATCCAGGCGATAGTCTTTGCAATTACTTGCTATGCATCAGAGCTAGGCAGTGACTAAAGATGACAGATGTGTCCTGTAGAAGGTAAAACCAAGTTGCTCCTTGTTGTTGTTGTATGTACCATAGAGTCTGAACTGACCCATAGCTGACCCTCCAGTGGGTTTTCACAGGCAGTTATTCACATGGGAGAAGATTACCCAGGCTCTCCCACGGAGCAATTGGGGGCCTCGAACCAAATACCTTAAGGGTTGCAACACAGCTTCTTACCACTAGGCCACTAGAGTTTTGAAGCTCCGGTTTCACATACTTCAGGCATGTTGTCATCATGCTTCGAGGGTGAAGGGACAGTTCAAGACCCTGGACAAGGTGGATTGACTCAGCAACTGAGATAAGGGGGTTAGGTCTGTCAGAGACAGACTGGCTCTGGATAGAGTTCACAGCTATTGTGCATAGGGTCACTATGAGTTGCATGCAAATTTGTGGCACATAACAACAACAAAGTAGTGCATATGGAGGATGGATGCTTGCCTGAGAATTGAAGGATCAGCAGTTTAAATCCTTCAGCTGTCTTGGAAGAAAAGAATGATGCAGTGAGTGCTGCTTCTGTAAAATTTGCTATTGCTGTTATATGCCATCAAGTCGGGACTAACGCAGAGCTGAGTTTTAGCAGGTTTTCAGAGGCTATTCTGCCATTTTTCACTCAAGGAGCAGCTGGTGGATTTGAATTACCTGCTTTTGGGTTGGTAGTACAACTCCTTACCCTTTAAGTCATCTGAGTGCTGTCTGTAAAGTTTCGAGCCTTGAAAATCCTGTGGATCATTAAGAGGGAGCAGCTATCAGGAGCTGGCTAGCCTGCAAAGCAGGATCAGCAGTGCTTTGTAAAAACAGCAGGACCACCTATCTTGGCTTGACCATCTGTTCTGCAGAAAACAACTCCAGGAAGCAGTATGTTAATGAATAAGAGTGACCAAAGGTCTCAGACCTTAGGGAATGTTATTTACCGAAACTCTTTGTTTCTTAGAGCTCTCAATAAGACATGCTGTAAAACATCTTTGTATTGTGCTGAGGTCTGTGAGAGTTAATGTTTGATCTGATAGACAACATCCGGGATGGAGAGAGATAATGTGATGGCTACTGCAGAGGTACTCCTAAAACCTATATATGCTTTAGAAAAATGAAAGGTTTTCGCTATTCGACATAAAAGAAAAATCCTATGGATCAGTTCTTCTCTGTCCTATAGGATTGCTGAGTTAGAATCAACTTGATGGCAAAACATTTGGGTGCGTGGATTAATGCTTCAGGCCCAATTGAAAAGTCAGTACAAAGTTTCATGGAGAAAGCCATGAGATTATCTAAATCACACTGATGGTTTATAGGGTTTACTCAAATGCTTGGCTTTGAGATCCTGAAGAAGAAAGTTCATGTTGCTGCTGTGGATTCATGCTGCACATTATGTGTTTTACCAAACTCCTACACCTAAACTGGACTACTCTATTTGATTATAGAAGAAACAATGTTAGTATGAGTTACAACTTGTTCTCCACACACAAGCTTATATGAGAACGGGGATGCCCACTGATAGTTAACGACTGAATAGGAAAAAACCCAACTGTGAATCAACCCATTATACAAATCCTTAACCTAACACTGGAGTGCACCTCAGGAAAGATGAAGTAAAAGGAACTCAGCAAGCGCGAACCGCGCCTGTTTACCAAAAGCATCAATCTCTCACATTACCAGTATTAGAGACACTACCTGCCCAATGATATTAGTTAAATGGTTGCAGTACTTTCACCGTGCAAAAGTCCCATAATAATTTGTTCTTTGGTTAGGGACTTGTCTGAATGGCTTAATGACGGCTCAACTGTCTTGTACTTCCAATCTTACTTCTTGACCTTCCCATGAAGAGATGGGAATAAACTTCTAAGACAAGGACACCCTATGGAGCTTCAATTAACTTATCGATTAATTATACTACTCAACTAGGATCACCATACAATTAACTAGATAAAAACAGTTGGAGTGATCTCGGAGTATTAAAAAACCTCTGAATTATATTCTGTCATGATACTACAAATCTGCATTAAAAAATCTCATTGATCAAAATATATTGATCAATGGAATTAGTTACTCTAGGGATAACAGTGCAAGTCTATTCTAGAGTATGTATTGACAATAGGGTTTACAACCTCGATGGTGGATCAAGACATCCAAACGGTGCAGCAGCTATCAATGATTTGTTTGTTCAGTGATGAAAGCCCTACTGAAAGGCAACAGTGTCGGTCTGGAGACTGAGGTGTGCCTAAACCAGGCCATACATAGTCTTTGCAATTACTTGATATGCATCTATGCATCAGAAGGCTGGACAATGACTAGGGATGTTAAAAAGAAAATTGATGCTTTTGAGCTGTGGTGCTGGATAAGAGTATTAAATATACCATGGACTGCTAGGAAAAAAAATAGGTTTATCCTAGAGAGGGTGAGAGCAGGCTGCTCTGAAGCTTTGTCTAACATACTTTGGATGTGTTGCAAGGAGAGACCAGTCCTTGGAGAGGGACAACATGCTTGGGGGTCTGGAAAAACAGTGTAAAACAGGAAGACCCTCAATGAGATGGATTGATTCAGTGGCTGGGGTAATGGGGGTGGGTGTGTCAGAGACAATAAGGTTGGCACAAGGTAGAGGAGGTTGCAGAGGTTGTACATAGGGTCACTTTGAGTCATAAGTGACTTGACGGTACATAACAACTCTGGAAATAAAATTCTTTCCCTCTCCATAGTTTCTTGTTAACTATTGCAGAATGCAGTTAAATGTTTTTTTAATAATATTTTCAAACGTTTTTGGGAGGAAAGACTTTATTCCTTGTCATGCTTTGTCACTAATGTGACACTGATGTGTCTCTGTCCTGTTATCACAGTTGTCCTCAGGGAGCTGATAGAAATTACTGTAAACACTACAATTCTGCTGCCCTGTATTCATTATGTATTCCCCCTTTTTGCCATAAATTTTTAATTAGATTCCAGAGCTTTAAAATATTGATTTAGTTAGTCTTTGCCAGAATGTGGCTGTTTCAGTAGATGGATCTATTCTTGGAGTATTCTTTGAGTATGTTCTCATTTTCTGTTACATAATTTCTCTCTTTTTTATTAGAAACCTTTTTATTTGAGTCTTATGTTATTTTTCATTTTGTCCTTTTCCATTAATATTTTTGTTTCCTGGGGCCTGAACAAAGAGAGCCAATATTACACAATTTAATTCATAGACTTTCTTTTATGTCTCTTTTTTTCTATTTGAACAAGCTGCCAGTCAAAGTGTGAATCCTGCAGATTGTCTGAGCACTGCCCAGTCAGGCCAGTTACAAATTCATTCTTTTCCTTACATAAGAAAAAGCCAAAGTAGCACTGAGTCTCATTTTGTTTTGATTTATAGCTATATTAATGCTAAGTTTCAAAATTAAGTTGATGCTTCATTTTCTTTTCTGTTCACTTTCTCTGCTTTCATTTCAGAGCAATGTTTATGCCTATAGTCTATATGAAGATTTCACTTCACCATTAGGTGAGTTATTACTTTAACGTTTCAGTGACATTGGGAACATGAACTCTATGTAATTATTTCTTTCAAAAGGTAAATTTTACTGTATTGTTTTACTACGTTATTTATGACTATTGTAATGGGGGAAATCCTTGAAATTATAATATCAGAGAAACAAATTAAGCAAAGTGAAATACAGCCAAACTAAAAAATTGAAAACTTAGATAATATCTCATATGAGAAATCATACAATACTGTAAACAGTCACGGCAAACCTCCTGGAGAGTCAGCTATGAATTGGTTCTGACTCTGCAGTATATAGAAGCAACAACAGTATAGTACTTATAAGTACTTTATAATCTGTTCATCTGTGTTTTCAAATTTACTGGATACCCTTTAGATCTGTCTAGTGAAAAAGTTTTTCTAAGTCAAGGAGTTGTTCAGTGGCATCATTATGAAAACACATTCAGCATAATTCATATTCATATTCATTGCCATCAAGTCAGAAGCTACTCTTAGTAGCTGATCCTGTAGTGGGCTTCTAAGAGGAGCTACTAGTTAGCAGCAAACATCTGTGGTCTGTACCACCAGAATTCCTCACATTCAACATAAAGTAACTAAAAATGATAATAAAACTAGTTAACACTAGTATGGCATGGGGCTGTTGTGTTGTCTATAGGGAGTTTCACTGTTGTCCCAAAGGCTGGGCCTCGCTGGCTGTTTGAAACCACCAGCAGCTTCTCAGCAGAAAGATGATCAGTCACCTCTCGTGTGATTTACAGCCTCAGAAACCCCGTGGAAGGTCATCTATGAGTTGCTATGGCATGGGTATAGACGAATGGGATCAGGTATCACTGCTGGACCAAAGCTTTTGGAATCCGTGGCTGGAAGAAGGGAGAGCTTCCTAAGGGGTTTAACGCAGGCAGAACAATGCATGAGACTTGGGAACCATGGACATCTTGAGGCTTTTTGCCAATTAGTCTAGTGGTTGTTGCTGTCTGATATCAAGTTGGAACCGACTCATAGCTCTAGCAGATTTTTAGAGGCAGTAAATCACATGGGAGGAGATTGTCCATCGTTCTTCCACATCGCAGCTGGTGGATTTGAACCATGTACCTTTGGATTGTTGCACAGCTTCTTACCACTGTGTCATCAGAGCCCTCTGTTAGTCAAGTAGCATTTTAATATTTTAACCAGACATTTCCACCCTGAGATTACTACTGTAATATAATGAAGGAGACTCTTGCTAGAACAGCATTTGAGAGGGTACCTAAATAGACCAGCAGCCTTGGATTGTGGAGAGTGCTCTCCATAGAAAGAATTTATGAAGAGAAGAATCAGATAAAAGCAGCTGAAAAGTATTTTTTAGAATAAAGTCCCCAAAATGTGTTTGGCTTATCTTAAATAATGTAGTAAAATGAAGGCTTTTTACCATGGTGAGAATGGAATACTTCGGTCATATATGTATTTATTTATTGCTCCATATTATAATAACAATTTGAAGACTATATGTCAGAGTGCAGAAAGCTATTTGGGGACATAAGATGGTTAGTTCCAAGAAACACCACAGTAAAGAAAAATTTAAAATACACATGTCTTATTCTAAAAGAAAACAAGACCTTTTGTAATAACTTTCAAAAGTAGTACTGTATCTCAGGAGTCTGAGATAGTAGACAAGCTATAACTTGATAGCTAAAAAAAATTTATGTAATATTCTTCGGATTCTTCTAACCATGGTAGAACTTTTGGAATACATTTTATATAACAGCCAGCTCCTTATTTTCCTTATATTCTTATTTTCTTATTTCCAACTATTTTTTTAAAGAAGAAATTATTCCATAGAATAATAAAACCCAAACCAATTAGTTATCCTTCTATGCAGTATCTGTCCTTGTACTGAATTAGTTCACACAGCAAAAGGCTCTCCATCCAGTCTCTCCCTAGTTATGTAGTATTTTTCAAAATCATCCCTCCTGAGTGTTGCGTAGTATTCCTCCATGTGGAATATAATTTCTCAGTCCATTCCGTAGTGGTTGGACATTTGGGCTGGAGAAGAGGGATAAAGGTGAGTAGGGGGAAAAAATCACAGGGTCACATGATTTGGTGTGTAGAGGGAGGAAGTAAAGATCTGGGGTTGTGGGGGGACCTGAAATGACAGGGTAATGGTGGGCATAGTCTAATGGTGATTGCTTTTATAAAATACAATGTGGGAATGATTGTATGAAACAATGTCAATGAAGGAAAGTGTGAAATATACACACACAAAGCAAAACCAAAATCAAACCCACTGCCATTGAGTTTATCCCACTTCAGATCAATCCTGTGGGACGGAGTAGCATTGCCTCCTCAGGTTTGCAGGGCTATACGTCTTATAACAGCCTGTCTCATCTTTCTCCTGCAGAGTATCTAGTAGATTAGAACCACCACCCTTTAATTAGCATTACAGTATTAATCCACTACACCACCAGAACACTTTATCAAGCATTAAAAAATATTAACGAAGGTATCTCATCTCTGCTTGCTAGTAACTAGCTGTATGAACTTTGGCAGTCATTTGTCTTATAAAAATCTCAGTTTTCCATTTTAAAAATTCAAAAGTGAAATTAGATACTAAAATATTTTCATAATTCTCTGGAGTTGCTTTCTACTGCTTTATTTAATCTCCATATCTTTGTAAAACTTAGCATGATAAGTCATTTAATCTTTGTTCATCTGTAGGATGCTGACACTATTATCCTAATTTTACATACCAGACAGCTGAGGTACCAAAAAATGGAATAATTTGAAAAATCCTGTAAAAGAAGTCCATTAAGTAAGTCAGTGATGCAGTCTCCTCTAAAGAGTAAGAAGGCTTTGTAAGCAATGTCAACCCAAACACAAGATTGCAACAAACATCTAGCGGTTAAGAAGCTGCACTGCAATCTCAAAGGCATGTGGTTCAAGTCCACCAATTGCTCCATGGGAGGAAGATGGGCAGTCTTCTCCAGAACGATTTCCTGCCTCTGAAAACCTTCTCGAGGGACAGCTGTGGGTCAGTTCTGACTCAACAGCATGCATCTACAGCAAATATATATTTGAGATTCTCTGGTGCTGTAGTATACAGCATATCAGGCTGCTAACCAAGAGATAAGCAGTTAAAACCCCTAGTGACACAGTGGGAGAAAAACGGGAAATCTCCACTCAGAAAGATTTACAGCCTCCAAAATCCAAAGGAGGGTCCCTATAAGTCAGACTTGACTCAGTGGCAGAATATAAAGATATTTGAAGTCACAGTCCCTTACCACCAGGCCACCAGAGCTCCCCATTACAGACTAGTCTTAGGTAATTAACCCAATAGTATCTATAAATATACAAAATGACATGTTGTGCCTTAAATCTGTTAATATGGCACACATAACACTCTTATTGCATTCCTTTGTTATTTCTTGTAAGTAAATTGGAGACCATAAGTGACATGAACAATTAATGTACTTAACTGTCAAACCAAAGGTTAGAGGCTTGAGTCCACCTAGAGATGTGTTACATTGGGAAAATCTGCTGTCAAGGACCTCTCCAAGGTGTTAAGGAACAATGATGTCAGTTTAAAGACTAAGTTGCATTTTATTCAAGCCCTGAGCTTTTCAGTTACTTGCTATGCCTCTGATAGTTCAGCAATGGATAAAGATGACAGAGGAAGAATTAATGCCTATGAGTTGTGGTTTTTCAGAAGAGTACTAAATATCCTATGGACTGTCATGAGAACAAATCTATCTCAAAGAAAGTGCAGCCAGGTTGCTCCTTTGAGTAAAGGTTGGTGAAGCTCAGTCTCATATATTTTGGGCATGTTGTTAGGAGGGGCTGGTCTTTGGAGAAAGACATCATACTTGGAAAGGTGGAGGGTTAGTGGAAGAGAAGACGACCTTCAACAAGATGATTGACACAGTCATTATAACAACAAGTTCAAGTGTATCAGATACAAGATACAAGATAGGGCAAGGTTCAGATCCATTGTTCATGAGGTTATATGAATCATTGTTGACTCAACAACACCTAACAACAACAACAGAGGTACCTGGAAAGAAATGCCTTACAACTTACAAATGAAAAAATTTAGCCACTGAAAACCCAATAGACAGTTCTCCTCAAACACACATGGAGTCACCATGACTCAGAGTCTACTCAACCAGTATCTGATAGGCAAATTAGAGCCACATAGGAGCCCAGCCCAGTTGGCTTCATACTACATACTTAGATTTGGTTCCCAGTATTTTGTATATATTTTAGTCTAACACTACATCTCATTGGAAATCATGGTGATCCATTCCCTACTGCATTTTCCCCCATTTCTTTTTAATATTTTATTATTTTATTTTTTATTATTAATTTTAATGAAAGTTTACCAGAGACTTTGGATTTCCACCCATTCATTGTTGCACTTTCTCTCTGCCCACCCCTCACCCCAGTTCGCTCTTCTCTTTGAAAAGCAAAAGAAAAATTCTTTCTTTTGTTATACAATCCCTCCCCCCAAGTCCACTCCACTATGCAGCCTTCATTGTGGACTCTTGTCATGACAATAATACCTAATCCTTTTTAAACAGTTTTCTCCCTCATCTGTTTCAATGCAGTATATATGATTTATGCCATCTTTCTCAGTTTCCCCCCACCCTGATGTCAGTCCTGTTTTACACCATTGACACTATGCACTATTTGTCCTTTTGTGACTGAGATACCTCACTCAGCATAATGTCCTCCATGGTCACACATTTTGTATAATATTTCATGAGTTCCTGGTTTTTCAATGCAGTGTAGTGTTCCACTGTGTGAATATACCACAGCTTCTCTGTCCATTCGTTTGTTGATGGGCACTTAGGTTGTTTCCAACTCTTTGCTATTGTGAACAAAGCTTCAATAGACATGTGTGTGCATTCCTCATTTATTACATAAGAATCCTCTCTTAACTTTTCAAGTTTTGAGGAAATAGGGAATTCTTGGTCAAAGGCACACAAAAACGAGTGTATGGTTTGTGCAGCTTTCACAGAGTTGGTTACCTATGACAAATGAATGAGGGCAGGCCACCCAAATAGCTGTTTCCAGTAGACTACAGTTAGGCAGCTACAGGAAGAGGGGGGAAAGCAATGCTTCGACCATCTCATGAAACAGGACTTTAAATATTGTGTGTGATTTTTTTTTAAGAGTCACGTGTCTCTCTCACACACACATTCACAAAGCCACCTGGAGGAAGTTGTTTTATTTAAGGGTGTTTGTTTGTTGGGTTTTTTTAATTGGTATTAAAAACGAGAGACAAAACTTGAAGCAATCCGTACAAATAGCTACAGTGAAAACTGAGACAAGAATGCATGACCTGCTTCGTGTTTCTAGGTCTAGCAAGTTGCCACACCTTTGAAGGCATATGATTTGTCATTTTTCTGTTGCTAAACTTTCCACTGGATGATGTTGTTTTTAGTTGACCTGGAGTTGACCACCACTCATAGTGGCCTTATCCACCTCATTGTCACAGTCAGTGTGGTGTTCATCTTACAGAGTCTCTCTTTCACTGTTCCTTTACCTTTCCCAGCATGGTGTCTTTGAGGACTGGCCCCTCCCAACAATGTGTCCACAGGATGTGAGGTGACATTTTACCATTCTTGCCTCTAAAGAACACTCTGGTTGTATTTCCTCTCAGATGGCTTGGTTTGTTCTTTGCGCAACACTCTTCTCCAACACCACAGTTATTGTTCTATCCAATTTTCACATACATAGGAAGCAGCTGAAAATACCATGGCTTCATTAATATGTGGGCATTGTCATTTTCAGGCCATAAAACAACAAGTATTTCAATGACTGATAGGAAATAAATTCTCAACATCAACTTTCACTCAAATAACAATGAAAAAATGTTCCTGAAGAGGGGGAAAAATAGAAGAAGCAGACTATCACATAAAGATGAAATGAGCCTTCCTAATTCGCCTCACAAGCAGGTTTTGACTTTCGCAGACTTTAATATAGTCTTGCTAAAGGGAGCTCTGGTGGTGTTAGTATGTAGAGTTTCACTGCTAATCCACAAGCTACTTCACTTTGCCAATATGGATCCACCAGCAGCTCTTTGGAAGAAATATGAGCCGTTTCCTCCCTTCTTTCCATGAGATCCTACTGGAGAATTATGAGTCACTTCTGACTACATGGCAATGAGTTTGACTCTGATAGTCTTATTATCATACTAATATTTTATATTCATAAAAATATAAAGCATAGCAAAATTTTATTTTTTTCATTTAATATATGTATCTCAACAATATTATTAAATAGAATAGACTTATTACGTGACAAACACAAAGGAGCAGTGTTTCAAGGGCTAGAGCACAGGACACGAGAGGGTGACAAAAATGACAAAGTTGATGTTCACTTGGAGCTAATGTTCCAGCACAGTAGTAGATAGTTTAGCCCACCAAATCTACGCAATAATCCTGTAAAGAAGGATGAGAAAACAGGCCAAGAGAGGCAAAAAAACCTTGTCTAAACTTACATGGTCACTGAGTGACAGGGACTCTTTGAGCAGTCTGCACTAGAGCCTGTGCTCTTAACCACTGTGGTTCACAATCATCAGTTAGAGATGAGTTGGTAAAACACACTTGTTGGTGGCCATCCGTGCCACCTGACTTATATAATGATTTCTTTCTCTCTTGTTTTCAACAGACTCTGATCTGGGAAATGCAAATGAAAAAGAAAGAAAAGTAAGTAGATAGATATATCCTTTAAAAATATTGTTAGCCCTAATACTGTATAAGGCCATTATTATAGAACGTGTATGAGGATCCATGAGGGAGCAGTGGGATGAGGACCGGCAGGGTTTTGGGGGGGTTGGTTAATCATATGGCCACACAATTTGCTGGGTGGAGGAAGGGGTGGGAAAATGAAACAGGAAAGATGCGGTATGAAAAACAGCGTATACAAACTTCGTAAGTAAACCAGTGTAACATAAGGATTTTATTTAAAAAAATATTGTTAGAGGGAGCTCTGGTGGCCTAGTGGCAAGGAGCTGCATCTACAATCCCAGAGGCGCACGGTTCGAATCCACCAGATGCTCTGCCGGGGAAGGAGGGGCAATCTCCTCCTGTACCAGTCAGATCTGATTTGACGGTACACGCACACAAAAATAATAAAATAAAAAGAAAAATATTGTTAGCACTGATGGCTTACTCTGGACTTTGCTTGTGGATGCAGATTTTCAAAGTTTCCAAGTTCAACAGAGGATTCTCCAGCAAAAGAGATACACTTGTTTCCTCCCTTGTTTGATAGGGATGAGCAAAGCAGAAATTAGCTATCTAAAATGGGGATATTAAGGCATGAGGCCTGAAATTAGATGGCTTACACACTTTCGTGAATGTATGAATTCATGAATTTCATAAAAGTCAAGTGATTTTGAAAAATACTACATAACTTGGGAGAAACTGAAGAGCATTATGCTGAATGAACTAACTCAGTCTTATAAGGACAAATAAGACCATTATTGTAAAAATAGAAGGATAACTAATAAAACATGTATGGGGATTAAGGGGAAGAGTGAGAGTAAAGGGGTGAGGATGGGGAAAGATGAAATCACAGGGTTGCACAATTAGGTGGGTAGAGGAAGGGGGGGGATAAAGGAAATTGGAAAGATCTGGCAGGGATCTGAAAAGGCAGAATAATGGTGGGCATAGTGTAAATGGTGATTAATTTTATAAAACATAAAGAATGGGAATGATTTAATGCAACACAATGTGAATGAAGAATAGTATGGAACACAGTGTACACTAACTTTTAAGCAGTGCAATATAAAATAAATTTTTTTAAAAGGTGAATATAAGGGGTGCTCTGGTGGCCTAATGGCAAGAAGCTGCACTGCAATCCCAGAGGTACACGGTTCGATCCACCAGATGCTCTGCTCAAGAAAGAGGGGCAATTTCCTCCTATACCAGCCAGATCTGATTTGATAGTACACACACAAAAATAATTTTAAGTTTTTTTTTAAAAAAAGATGATACATAAATGTGGTATATACATGTGGTGGGATATTACTCTATTATCAAAAGAAGGTCTTGATACATGTTACAACCATGAAAGAGCTTGAGTGATGTAAATCAGTCACAAATGGACAAATATTGTAAAAAAAAATATTGTTAGCATTTTAACATTGTTTTGAATTAAATGTTAATTTAGAATTATTATAAACCTTTGAGTCAGAAGCACCCTGTAGCTGACCCTCCAGCAGGTTTTCAGAGGCAGTAAATCACACTGGAGGAGACTCCTCATCTTCCTCCCGTAGAGAAACTGTTGGTTTTGAACTGAAATAATACTATGAGAAATTAGTATGTGCTGATCTTCAAACAACTGTTTAAGATTGCTGTGTGTATATTTCAGAGTTCTGATGGTCAAGTGGGTAGGGAATTGCACTGCTGGCCTAAAGACAGGTGGAATGCATAATCTGAAGAAGATAAAATTGATGAATGGGACCTTCTAAAGACACATTGCACACACTTTTAAATTGACGACCGGGCTTAGAAACATGTGCAGGTGTGGCAACGTGTTAAATCCATCTGTGCATGAAAAACTTTTTCCAACAGGGTAAAAAGAAAACCTACCGACTGAGAACAAATATTTGATAATACCATCTCAGACAAGAGTCTCATAACAAAATTTTACAGAATACTCCCGGGCTTCCACAAGAAAAAGACTGATAACCCAATTACAAAATGGGCAAAAGACATGGAAAGAATTTTCACAGAGGAAGATATTCAAATGGCAAACAGACATATGAAGAAATGCTCCAGATCACTGGCAATAAGAAAGATGCAAATCAAAGCCACAATGAGGTACTGTCTCACTCCAGTAAGAGTGGCAAAGTTTAACAGGGCAGCAAGTAATATATGTTGGAGAGGATGTGGCAAGATAGGAACTCTTATACATTTTTGGTGGGATTGTAAAGTGATGCAACCATTCTGGAAGGCAGTTTGGCGCTTTCTCAAAAAGCTGAACATAGAAATGCCTTATGACCCAGCTGTTCCACTACTTGGAATATACCATGAGAATATGAGAACTGAGGCACAAACAGAGATCTGTATATCAGTGTTCATAGCACCATTATTCACCATTGCAAGAACATGGAAACAGCCCAAATGCCCAACCACAAATGAATGGATTGAGAAATTATGGTACATTCATACAATGCAATACTATACAGCACGCAGGAGCAATAACTTTGTAAATTATTACCTAACTTAGGAGGGACTGGACAGCATTATGCTGAGTGAACTAACTCAGTCATATAAGGATAAATATTGTATCAAACTGTTATTGTAGAATGAGTATAAGGATCCAGGAGGGGTGGGAGAGGCTGGAAGCAGAAGGATGTGGATGTGCAGGGGGAAGGGGGAATTAATCATTGAGTTGTACAATTTGGTGGGTGGGAGGTTGAGGAAAATGGGAAGGATTTGTTCAAATTTGTATTTTAATTTTGTAAATTAACTAGTAGGAAAATTTTTAAAAACTAAATATTCTAAATCACTGGCAGTAAGAGAGATGCAAATAAAAAGCCACAATGAGATATCATCTCACTTCAGTAACAGTGGCAAAGTTTGTCAGAGCAGCAGGAAATATATGTTGGAGAGGATGTGGCAAGATAGGAACTCTTCTACATTGAGTGTGGAATTGTAAAATGGTACAACCATTTTTTTTTGGTACAACCATTCTGGAAGGCAGTTTGGCACTTCCTCAAAAAGCTGAACATAGAAACGCCTTATGACCCAGCTATTCCACTGCTTGGAATATACTCTGAGAAGACGAGAACTGAGGCACAAATAGAGACTTGTACACCAATGTTCATAGTATTATTTACCATCACAAGACCATGGAAACAGCCCAGATGTCCCACCAAAATTGAATGGATTGGGAAATTATGGTACCGTCATGAAATGGAATACTATGCATCACGCAGGAGCAATGATTTTATAAATTATTACCTAGCTTGGGAGGGACTGGAAAGCATTATGCTGAGTGAATGACTCAGTCCCACAAGGACAAATATTGTATAAAACCATTATTCTAGAATAAGGATGAGGATCCAAGGTGGGGGGGGGGAAGCAGAGGGATGAGGATGTGCAGGGGTGGGGTGAATTAAACATGGGGTTGTAGAATTTTATGGATGGGATTGTTGATTGCCATCAAGTCGAGCACAACTCATAGTGATCCTATGAACAAAAGACCTGAAGCCTTTCTCTAACTATTGTCATTTATCAAAGTGCAAAGAGTTTTTAGAGGCTTGTTGTTTAGGAATTGGATGCCATTTCTGCTTCCAAACCAGATAGCAGCCAATATCATGATAGATGGAGAAAAATTCTGACGTTATCAAGGATTTATTTTTACATGCATCCACAATCAACACCTATGTTAGCAGGGGGTGTATGTGTGAGAGAGACAAATTGGAAGAATCTGGTCTGAAAAACAATGTATTCAAATTTTGTAAATAAACTAGTATAATTTTAAAAAAGAATGAAAAAAGAACCTGCAAAAAAAAAAGGGGGGGGTGGAACTAAAGGTAGACAGTTTGAATTCAGCTGTGGGAGAAAGGTAGACAGGCAATTTATACCTATGTTATAATTTGTATTTATTATTGATTTATAATAAGAGCTCTATGGAGGGTCAGCTATGAGTTGGTTCTGATTCCATGGCATGCATATGTGTGTGTGTGTATCTATTTCTCTTTATATTTAAAGTAGTTGTGTGGTTCTTACTTTTATTACCAAGACATTTGAAGGAAAAACAATGCTAATACCCTTTTGTAGAGTAGGAGTAGGTACACAAACTTCTTGGGTTCCATGCAAAAGGATTTAGTTACTTTAAAGACAGTAATCACAAGATTTCCATGGCACTATTTATTCTTCTGTTTACTCTCATTTTCCAAGTGAACCTTTAAAATTACCTGGAATTAATTTCTAACATTCTCCTAGATTGACTCATACATCTAAAAAAATAGCACATTCATTTTATCTAATTATGTGGTCGACAACTTTATTTAAAAGTGTCATATTGTTTATATGGCACCACATTGTTATGGAAAAAGTACAAGATTTCAAGTCGTATCAGCCTCTTACTAGCTGATGGTTAAAAGAGACTAATTTATATATATTTATATATACCATGCTAAGTTTTTATGTGCCTTATTCTATTTAATTATCACAATAAGTATTATCTATTTATATTTTACAGATGAGAGAATTGAGACAATAAGATTAAGTAACTTTTACAATATCACACTGCAGGGGAATTATGATTGTTGTTCATATAACTAATCATCCTGTCTTGCTTCCCTGGCTTTGAGGAGCTAAAATTTTATTAGGCAGTGTGGCTGGCAGATAAGCAAACAGGGTACTATTATATTACAGTTCTGCTAGATAAATTGTACCTTGAAAGTACCACTAGTTTCTATGAAAAATTCACTGAACATACACACCTGGGGCCAGAGAGAGAGGGTAGAGAGAGCAATAAAATATCTTTTTGAGAGAAAAGAAGTGATTCATTCAATGAGGTAGTGTATGTAAAATATCCAATGCCTTGCATATACACCTTGGGCTGTCATGGATGAATTGAAATAAAATTTACTAAGAGTGGCCTTTCCCAGGAAGTAGCTAAGGGAATACACCGTCCCCTTTTCCTTATGAATCAGGGTGAAGCCTCTCTCAGGGAGGAGTGATAGGGAATGGCAAAGGACACACTGACAAAAGAGATTAATCAGAACTGGCTTTGACAAGCACTGTGGCAATGGGACAATTAAAACATGCTTTCAAGAGGGGGGAAAAAAGAGGAACGAACTGGGGGGGAGGTTAGAGAAAATAGTGCAACAATGAATGAATGGAA